>NW_027397804.1:0-17704 GCF_003265705.2 Callorhinus ursinus
TGGAGGTTCCTCAAACAGTTGAAAATAGAGCTACTGTACGATCTAGCAATTGCACTACTGGGTATTTACCCCAAAGATACAAATGTAGGGATCCGAAGGGGTATGTGCACCCCAATGTTTATAGCAGCAATGTCCACAATAGCCAAACTGTGGAAAGAGCCAAGGTGTCCATCGACAGATGAATGGATAAAGAAGAGGTGGTATATGTACACAATGGAATATGATGCAGCCATCAAAAGGAATGAGATCTTGCCATTTGCAACGACGTGGATGGAACGGGAGGGTGTTATGCTGAGTGAAATAAGTCAATCAGAGAAAGACATGGATCATATGACCTCACTGATATGAGGAATTCTTAATCTCAGGAAACAAACTGAGGGTTGCTGGAGTGGTAGGCGGTGGGAAGGATGGGGTGGCTGGGTGATAGACATTGGGGAGGGTATGTGCTATGATGAGCGCCGTGAATTGTACAAGACTGTTGAATCACAGATCTGTACTTCTGAAACAAATAATGCAACATATGTTAAGAAAAAAGAAAAAGAAGAAGATAGCAGGAGGGGAAGAATGAAGGGGAGTAAGTCGGAGGGGGAGATGAACCATGAGAGACGATGGACTCTGAAAAACAAACTGAGGGTTCTAGAGGGGAGGAGCGTGGGGGGATGGGTTAGCCTGGTGATGGGTGTTAAAGAGGGCACGTTCTGCGTGGAGCACTGGGTGTTATGCACAAACAATGAATCATGGAACACTACATCAAAAACTAATGATGTAATGTATGGTGATTAACATAACAATAAAAAATTTAAAAAAAGAACTCTCATTCATTGCTGGTGGAAATGCAAAGTGGTGCAGCCACTTTGGAAGACAGTTTCTTACAAAACTAAACATATTCTTACCATACATACCTGTAATCACACTCCTTAATATTTACATAAAAGAGGTGAAAACTTATGTCCACACAAAAGCCTGCACATGAATGTTTATAGCAGCTTATTCATAATTGCCAAAATGTAGAAGCAACCAAGATGTCCTTCAGTAGGTGGATGGAGAAATAAATTGTGGTCCATCCAGACAATGGAATATTATTCAGCATTAAAAATAAAGAAGCTATCAAGCCATGAAAAGACGGGGGAAACTTAAATGGATATCACTAAGTGAAAGAAGCCTATTTGAAAAGGCTATGCACTGTATGATTCCAAATTTATGACATTCTGGAAAAGACAAAACTACAGAGACAGTAAAAACATCAGTGGTTGCCGGGGGTGGGGGGAGGAAGGGAGGGGCGAATAGGCAGAGCACAGAGGGTTTTTAGGGCAGTGCTACTATCTTATACATCTGTCAAAACCCCCAGAATGTAAACCAAGAGTGAATCCTAATGAAAACTGTGGACGCGGGGTGATCATGATGTGTCAATGCAGGTTTATGGACTGGAACAGATGTGCCACTCTGGTGGGGGCGTTGATGGTGGGGAAGGCTGTGCATGGGGGAGCCAGGAAGGGGATGGAAACTCTGTATTTTCTTCTCAGTTTTGCTGTGAACCTAAAACTGCTCTAAAAAATAAAGTCTATTAAAAATAACATAAAAGTTACCGGATCTTGATTCAGCCTTGTAAGCAGAGAAAAGATGAATCAAAAGGAGATTTTAGAGACAAGAAATGACCTTCCAACAAGGTTCAGGAGTCTGTTTCAGAGCTGATGTAACAGCAATCCTCTCATCTCGTTCTGTAAACAGGTTAAACCTGAAATCAGAGATCTGGTTTGCAAACAAAGAGCAGAATGGGGGAGAGCGCCACTGTCTAAATTAAAACATCCAGCTGAATACTTTGAAAGGACTTCGGAACAGAAACAACATAAAACATACCAAAAAAAAAAAAAGGCACAATTTTGCAGATAAAACAATTAGGTGGTCGTAATTCTAATTGACTCCCCTGTTGATCAATGTGCCTGTAAATATTGTAAACAGCAGGGACACTGGGAAAAAAAAAAAAAAGACTGAGCTTTTCTACACAGTCTTGTTAGGGGAAACCGCCTTCCTGGTATTAATTCAGTTGCCTAGAGGCGGGCATCCTCCCAGGTGTCAGCTTCCTGCCCTAAATTCCTTGTTGTTTGGCTCAGACCTGGAACAGGTCTGGAGGCAGACTTGGAAACTGCAGCCTCTTGTTGGAAGCCCTTGGGCCAACTGTTGCAGAAATTATGTCTGAGACAGGAGCACCTGCTCTGGAGCTGGACCTCACAAGCCCCACCAGTCCTCTGCCTGCTGTCTTCTGGGCTCAATACATTGTCAGCGGGGGGCCAAGCCCCTGGGCCTTCCTAGCTGCCCTGCATGGCCCTAGGGCACCAAACTGCTTTGCACCTGAGTTCTCAGGCACCCTCTAGTTGGCTGAAGGTCAGTGTGGATAGAGGGTGGTCAGAAAGGACATTAGATTTGAAAGAGAACAGAAAGGATGGACTGCTCAAAACATAGACCAGGAGTACTGGAGTCATCTGGGAGCTTGTTAGAAAGGTGGAATCTCAGCCTCGCCCAGACCATCTGAATCAGTCTTGTGTACACATTGGAGTTGGAGAAGCCCTGGTCTGGAACACTGGTTCTCAATTTCCTGGGGTGCTTTAAAAAAAAATGGCAGATGGAAGAGCCGGGTTCCTGACCGAAGGAATCAGGAGCTGTAGGAGTGGCTCCCAGGCACTGTTTGTGTTGTTAGGGTTTATCTTTTGTTTGTTTTATTGAGAGTTCCCCTCAGCTGAGCAACCAGGGTTAAGAACCTACTGACATTCTACACCTTTTGTTTTAGAGAAGGGGAAACAGAAACTTAGAGGAGGGAAGTGGGCTTGCCCTCGGAGAGCACATCTGTGGTCAAACCCAGGGCTCCTGACTGCTAAGGCACAGCCTTCCCCACCACCCTGACTTGTCTCTTCTTATCACCAAGTAAGCCCCTCTTGAGCCACCCTGGCTTGTCTCTTCTCATCACCAAGTAAGCCCCCTTGAGACCTGCCAACCGAGATCCTGCTACATTCCCGTCTCTTAAACAATGCCTGCCTTGTTAAAATACTGGAAATGTTTAAATTGTCCGTCAGTAGGAGAGTGGTTGAATGAGTGGTGGTACATCCACACTATAGAATACTATATAGTAATGGAAAGAATGGGGTGAGCCACACCTACCAACAAAGCTTTTCAGGGTATAATGTTGAGCGAAGAAATGAAGAAGCCAAAAGCTATGCACAGTGAGAGATCTTTCTTCTAAAAAGAATAACAAAAACCCAATAATAAAAATACTATATTTTTCCTACAGGAAACTACATGTGTATATGTATGCGAATGTGCCTATGTGTTAAATATAGAGAAAAAGGCCTATAAGAATATTTTAAAAGTCATACCAAGTTATCACAGTGATGCTACCTGAAGCTTGGTGGTCCAAGGGGTCTTTACCAGTACAGTATTTACCTTTTTAACATGAATAATGTATTTCAGTATTATTTGTGTAACTAGAAGTTATTCTTAAGGGGGAAAGAGTAACAACTGGGACCTTCTAGAAGATATATCGACTTAGACATCCAAATTCTGCTACTTACACCATGAGTCAGCCGTCTTTGGGGAACTTCACTTTTCCCACCTCATCTATAAAATGGGACCACCTTCCCCCAGGGTTGGAGAAAGACGTTATGAAGGGACACGAGGCAGGAGCAGTAGGTTAGGTTGTACATCCTAGGTTAATGTCTTTTCCATGGCTTCCACCCGCGCCTTCTCCCTCCCCAACCTCTGCTTGCGCCTCTCATGCTTCGGACTCTGTACTCCTGCCTCAGCTTTTTGACACATCCTTGCCTTTTATGATGTTCATGAAATAGGAAGGTACTGGGGACTCTTCCTTTTGTCTCAGCATTTGGGCAGAGCCCCCAGTAGCCAAGAAGCCAAACACGCTGCTTCCTAAGCTGGAGTGCTGGACCTCCTCTGCTGTTTGAGAAAGAGTCTGAAATCAACCACTCTCGGCCCAGGCCCCACCTCCAGGTCCTCCTGAAGAGACTGATGGTGCACGCTGCCAGGCTTTCCCCAATGGGAGGTTATCTCTGGGTTGTGCATCACCCCAACTTCCCAGCCCAGGGTAGGGGGTCTCAAAGAATTTGACAGGTGTCCCCTGGAATTTGAGGAGCAGGAGAAGTGGTATGCAACCCCTGAAGAGCCTCAGAGCGAGCAGGAGTGACTGAGAGAAAGGAGGGCTGGTCTGGAAGGCTGTGAGCTTCCAAGGTATTAGAAAACCTCACCTCTCCCTATGTCTTCTTTACTGTCAATGTGACTATGCCACACTTCCGAAACCAGATGTGGGACGGGGCAATTCCATGACACCAGCTAGATGTCCTACGATCCAACTCAATTCCTACACTACCTACCCGGAGACAGTATCAGACTTCACAGGTTAAGGGCTTGGTCCTATAGGATCGCCTCCCTACACACAGACCTGCTTCAGATGCCAGAAAGTGCCGTCACCTGTGTTTCGGACCCCAACAACTATGGATTACAGGTTCCAACAACTCCCTCCCTGTGTTCAATTAATTTTCTAGAGTGGCTCACAGGACTCAGAGAAACATTTTCCTTACTAGATTACCAGTTTATTATAAAAAGATAGAACTCATGGACAGCCAGAGGGAAAAGATGTGAAGGGCAAGGTTTGGGGAAAGGAGCTTCTATGCCCTCTCTGGACGCACCACTTTCCCCAAATTTCTATGTTCACCAGCCTGGAAGCTCTCCAAACCCCATCTTTTTGCTTTTTTCTGGAGGCTTCGTGATACAGGCACGACTGATGAACTCATTTGTCATTGGTGACTGAACTCAGTCTCCAGCCCTGCTCCTCTCCCAGCTGGTGGGACAGGGTGGGGAGGGCAGGGAGTGAGAGTTCCAACCGTCTGATCACGTGGTGGGTTCCCCTGGCAACCAGTCCCCAGCTGGAGGTGACCTAGGGGCTTTCCAAACATCGCTCATTAACATAAAAGATAACCGTGTCTTGCTCACCGCACTTAGGAAATTCCAAGGGGTTTAGGAGCCCTGTGCCAGGAATGTAGCTGAACGCTAACTATGTATGAATCACAGTATCACACGGGGCTTGGTGGAGCAAGGATGGGTGTGGGGGGCAGATCAGACCCTGCAGAAGAGGACCGTGACGGGATGAGGCCAGGACCCGCCGATCCGGAGAGATCCTGTGCAGGGAAATCATAGATAAAAGAGCCAAAGAGCCTCAGTGACATGAGAGGCTCCAAAGTGACCGCAGACTCCCCCACAAGGGAACCTGGCTCTGCAGTTGGGGCCGGACCTGCGGGCGCTAATGCCACACACAGCTGTGAAATATCAGGTGGGCCCTTCCCTGCCCTCCCCCCGCCCCCCCGCCCCGCACCCCCCAGGAACAGCCTTCCCTCTCCGAGAAGGGGGAAGGCGCTGGAGGGCGAAGCCCAAGAACTAGACTGTTTTTCTCTGTGCCTGCAACTTCCCCTGCCTGACTTGCTGAGGGAAGACGCTTTCAACAGCAACTCCAAACGGAGCTTGGAGTTGTGATGTCCCCCGGGGCAAGGGATTTATCACCAGGCAATGACCAGAACAGCCATGGAGGCTGCCTGAGTTTCCCGGCAGGAAGAACAGATCCAGAGAAGGGTTTGCAGGGGCTGGCTTGGGAGAATGAAGGTACTTTCCGCAGGTGCCATGGGTCCAGCTCATTCAGCAAAGCGCTCTCCCGGGGGGTTTCTCCGCTCACTTGCCTTAGCAGCCTGCCTTCTACCCACATGAACGGAGCCTCCTCCCGCTGTCAAACCTGGGCCTTACCTTGGCCTCTCATGGTTTCGTGCTGCAGCCCAGCTTGCGTGATCTGAACATTTTCCCTGTCCCTTTGAAGATTTTAAACGCCAGTGTCATGAGAGAGCTTCACCAGCTCCCCAAACCTTCCAGGTACCAGACCCCGAGTGCTGTGGGCTGCCTAAGAGCCCAGCCGGCCTCTGGGCTAACAGCACCTGCTGACCTTTCCCTTCCCTGCCAGGGCCGTGCTGAGCCTTCACTCCTTGAGCCCCTCTCAGCCTACAAGTAAGACCCCACCTGCTGAAAGGCTCCAAGGCTCCCCATAATTGTCCTAGTAGGCAGGTGTCTTGAAAGAAGGCGCGACTGAGTCTCCACTGTGTGGCAATGATTTGGAGAGAACATAAGCGCTACCCACCTTGTGATAAAGGCCCAAAGCAGACTTCCTCTCTTCCTTTCTCATCTGGCTAGGAAATCAGTCTTTCCTCAATTCAAGGTCAAGTCCCTAGACCACATCATCTTTTTTTCCTGTAACCATCAGCTCCCTGGAGCCTTGTGCTCCAGGTCGTCTCGCTCCCCCTCCATTGCCCTGGATGCTGGGCCCAGGTGCTCACACTTTGCCCATCACAGGAACCACACGCATCTGCCCCGCATAGCTTGCTGCCGGAACCCAGGAGCGTCGTCCCTGAGAAAGGCCTAAGGGTCAGTGCGTATTTCCTGAGCTACTTGTACGTGCCAGGTGAGGCCCCTGACCTCAAGACGCATATATTCTAAAGGCAGGCAGCATGAGAAACATTAGTTTCCCAAATGCGTGTGAAATGCCAGTATGGAAATGTGCGCCCAGGCGCCCTCTCCCAGGCTCGGTTCAAGGCTCTGTGGTTAGCGGGATCTCAGGCAATTCCAGCAAGGGTAAGGCCAGGTGGCCACAATGCACAGTCAAGGCAGGTGTAGGCGGGAGAGCTGGGCCTTGGGAACATCTGGGCCTTTATCCTAAGAGAAACCAGAAGCCAATAAAGGGTTTTAAGGGATTGCCGGGGAGGGGGGGGCAGGGACAGGTATGTGACAGGATCTGCTTGATGTTTTAAAAAGGTGCCTGATGCTGTGTGGAGAATGGCTGGGAGGGAGAAAGGAGCCGCGGGGCCCATCCGGGAGGCTGCTTCCCTCCAGGCAGGAGGTGGAGGGGACTCGAAGCAGGCTGGCGGCAATGGAGATGTGGGTAAAGGGGTGCTCAGGGAATAAAACTGATGGGTTTGTGCAAGAAGGGAGGAAAGATGACGCTGGATTTCCAGCCCAGGACGGCGGTTTGCGTGGTGAGCTGCGATCATTGCTCAGGGACGGGGTCTGGGGAAGAATGCTGAGTGGAAGGCACAAATGCGGGTTTGGACCCTGAGTGTGAGGTGCCCACGAGGCAGGAAGAGAGACAGATGGGAGACCCAGAAGAGAACTCAGGCGTCAGAGGTGGTCCTTCTAGCAGTGCTGGGCCGCGTCTGCCGAGGAGAGAGGGAGACAAAGAAAAATCCAGTGACTGCATCCCAAGGAACTTTGCTATAAAACGGCTGGATAGAGAAGAAAGACACCTGCAAAGGAGACAATGAAAAACTGGCCAGAGAAGTGGGTTTGTGTCTTGGAGAGAGGCCTTTCTAACGTGGGGCTGCTGTTAGAGGTCAGGGTCTGAGGCCCGGGAAACTGAGTTGTAGTAAAGTGGGTTATTGCTGATCACAGTGGTGTTTCTCAGAGCCCCTGGGCGCGTGTGCCCCACCTGGGACTGCTGTTTGCCCGTCAGTGGGGTCAAGGGATTGGATCAGCACCACGATCTCTGCAGCTAAGCCTCGTTCCAGAGAAGCATCAGGGTGGCTCATGCTTCAGTACCTCCCATGCCCGACTCCTGCCTGCATCTCAGCATGTCCTCCTGGTAGATTTGGGGGTCACGCCCCTAGAACCACAGGGCCCATGTGCGGGTGGAAGGGAATTCCCATTATTCCACAAGTGTCGGGACTTCTGTGAACCAATTTTAGGTGCTACATGAGAGGCAGGAAAACATAAAATGTGATCCCTGTCCTCAAAGACTTTGTCATCTCCTTGGGGAAAGGAGATGAACATTACATGAAAAATAAAATCTAGAAACTCAAAGTGAATGGAAAAAAATATATATAGATGCACACAAAGCCACCAAGTAAAGAGGAGGCATCACACCCATGAGGGAAAGACGCTTGGAGTAGGCAGACCTTGAGCCAGGTCTGGAAAAAGCCACGTTTGCTGACTGGAGGAGGGTGAGCAAAGGTGTGGAGGTCAGCCGTGAGTGGACACATAAGGGGTTGGCCTGGCAGGTCCGACTGGGTGGGGTGGGGATTCCCAGAGATGGGGTGGTACGGGCATGGCTACGTCTATCGGGGTCCGGGACACTGGCCCCGTGCAGCCCCAGCACTACTGGGCCAATGTCACCCAGGACAAGCAAAAGCAGATCTCATTCTGTAGGAATCTGTTTTCCCCAGAGTCACTTCTGCTCTGACCAAGAAACACAGACTCACAGACGCATCCCATCCTAGGCAGGACTGGGTCTGAGGGAAATACCTGAGTATCGATGGTAGGGTTCTCACCAGACCCTGTCCCTTCATCATCCCTCCAACCAAACCGACAAAAAGTCATTTCTCACCTTGACCATGGACAGACCCTTCTTCCTCTTCTCCTCCACCTCACGCCAGGCCTCTCACTCTCCCCGCCTAGGTGGGGGTTGCTGCGGGCTCCTCCCTGAGGTCGGCCTGCTGCACCTTCAGGCCAGGACAAGCTTCTCTGGGCGGCTCTTCTCTAAGAGACTCCACTGCCCACATGAGGTCCGGGAGCTCCTCCCCTTTCCTCCTGACTCCAGCCCACATCTCCAGAACTCTCTCCTTCCTCTAGTCTTGGTTTGCTTCCTCCCTTCTCTGTCCTCACTTCCTCTCCTTGTCATCAGGCTCTTCCCTCCACCGGTTCTTATAGCCTCTGGAAGGGGCACAAGCCTCCGGCCCCGTCCCTCAAGGCCTTCCACAGTAAGTCTAAACCTTCCCTCTGGCCTTATCTGCAAAGACTCCCTTTGAGCCACACCACACATTTCTGGTACCACACCAGCCTCCTCAACTTTCCTCAGGCTGCACCTTCCTCCCGTCTTCATCTGACAAGTTCCTTTCAACCCTCCAGATTAATTTCAAACCCATCTGTCTCATGTGGCAGCCAAGCAAAATGCATAAGAAGAATACGCACTTTGGAATCAGAGATATCTGACCTTAATCTCTGGCTGTTTTCTAGCCCTGTACCCCTGGGCAAGTTGCTTCATGTCTTCTGAGCCTGTTTCCTAATCTATAAAAGGAGGGGAACGATCTGTTCCTTAGAGAAGTGAGGATAAAATGAAATCCTGTATGTGAGGCGCTCAGCATGGCACCTGGCTCCTGGCAGAGACTCAGAAATGCTTACTATCAGAGCTTGTTTCAGTCCCCTCCCACCAGCTATGAACTCACTCTCCTTTCAAGCTCTAGAACATATTGGGTCTCTCTATCAGCACTCAAACTGGCAGCAAGCCCCTCTAAAGCAAGAGCTCCTTTTTTGAGTCTTACACAAAAGATATTTGTCAAATGGAAATGGAAATTGTTGACAGACTGTAATGACTTGTCCTAGGAAGAACAAATACTTTCCTGTGGCAAAAGATGCCCAGAAGACAACAAGGGCTATCACCTGCATTCTAATCCCCCGACCAGCTCACCGTCTCATCCCATACCTTATCCCAGTGAATCGGACCACTTCAGCCACTTCCTCGTTGCTCCTGTCTGTCCAGTGCAATGACCTTGGGCAGGAATGTGCCTGGCTGAGCAGAGATGACCTCCAACAATGTCCAAAGGAGAAGCTGTGCCCTGATAGATCCTGAGTATCAATGGTATGCTTCTCCCCAGACCATGTCCCTTTGTCATCCCTCCAACCAAACCGACAAAAGATCATTTCTCACCTTGACCATGGACAGGCTTGACCACTCACCAGCTTGACCACTCAACATGGTCTCACCTCTTTACACTCTGCAAATGGAATGCCAAACTCAGAGATTTTCCTTCCCAAGACCCCTGACATTCTTTCCCACCAGCTGACCTCACATGGAGCCACCTCTATCCATTAGAGATGTTAGCATTGATAATCTCCAATGAGCAGGGGGCAGCCTCCCAAGGCAGCACAGGGCCACTGACCACTGCCCACCTCCTCCCAGCAACCTTCAAGCTCGGCCTACAAAGGAACATGTGAGAAGGAAGATGGGCCTGCACCATCCGGTCACACCCTTTCTCACCCCAGGGCAATAGGTGTCTACTTCCAGATATCCATACAACTCAAAGCAAAGAGAATCTACTCAGGGTGGTGAAGCAGAGTCTCTCCTCATTCAGTCCCCTTCCTCTGAGATGAGAGACCAAAATAACCAGACTGATCAGGGGTATCATCCAGAGACAAGGGTGAGCCTTTGTCCAAGGGACTGGATCTTAATAGAAAGTTGAGTGGGGGATGAGTTAATCAGCACACCTGCAGCCTCCCCAGCCTAGAGGATTCCCTAGAACCCCAAGATAAATTTCAATCTGTGTCCCTATAAAACCATCCTGCCAGGGGCACCTGGGTGGCTCAGTCATTAAGCGTCTGCCTTCGGCTTAGGTCATGGTCCCAGGGTCCTAGGATCGAGCCCCACATCGGGCTCCCTGCTCTGCGGGAAGGCTGTTTCTCCCTCTCCCACTCCCCCTGCTTGTGTTCCCTCTCTCGCTGTCTCTCTGTCAAATAAATAAATAAAAATCTTAAAAAAATAAAAACATCCTGCTATTACCCCGACCCTCCTTGGTGTTCCTTCTCTGGCCAGGAACGGTGGCACCCTGTGTCTTCCCCTGTGACGGCACTTAGCTCCTCCAGTCTTTGGCTGATCATAGGTCTGTCTCAACATGGAGGCAGAGCTCCTTGAGGGATTTGCCTCTCAACAGCCCCAACTGCCTGTATGTACCTGCACATATAATAGCCACTCAATAAAAATGTGTTGGAATGAATGAAGCCATGGATTAGAATGTAGATTAAGACTTAAAATTTAAACTTCTCCCATTGGTGCAAAGAAGAAGTAAGATGAAGTCTCCTTTCCCTGACATGCCAAACTCTTTCATTCTCCCTGTCTTCCAGGCCCCAGACCTCCACCGTCTGACTCCTTCATCTTCTTGTCTTTCACCTCCATGAAGCCCTTCCTGACTACCCAGTTCCCAAGGACCATTCCCTGGGCCTAGATGCTTGGTCCCTTCACCTGGCATTTGATCTGTCCTATCTTGGTTCCTAATTATTTGCCGGCATGATTCCTCTCCCTATTGAGGACTGCAAGCTCCAAAAAGGCAACAAGCCTGTGTTCTGATTCTTTGCATCCCCTAAAGAAGAAGCACAGAATATGGTCCAAAGTCAGCATTGTACAAATTAGTAAAGTGACTGAGTGAGTTGACAAATCACTTAATTTCCAAGGGGCATTCCACATTTTTAAACAACTCCAAGCACACCTGTGGGTCACAGCGTACCTCGTGTCTTCTCCAGAGCATACTTGCTATAGCACATGGCGCATGACATGTGCAGTGTTCCACACACACCTCTCTGTGTGCATGGGACCCTCTGAGTCTCCCACATCCCTACACCTTCTGAGTGCCCTCTGCTCCCACTCCAAGTACATTCTTTCCCAATCGAGCAGAAAAGAAACAGCTCAAGGACTAAGAGTAGGAGCCCAATGTCATCTCAGCTTAGGTCTTGGCTTGCTGAGAGGTCTGGCTCAATATGCCTCACCTTCCATCAAAAATGAGGGCACTAACTGCTAGGATAAATGAGACAGAAGAAAGAATCAGCGATATAGAAGACCAAATGATGGAAAATAAAGAGGCTGAGAAAAAGAGAGAGAAAAAACTACAGGCTCACGAGGGCAGAATTCGAGAGATAAGCGATACGATAAGATGAAACAACATTAGAATAATTGGGATCCCAGAAGAAGAAGAAAGAGAAAGAGGGGCAGAAGGTATATTGGAGCAAATAATAGCAGAGAACTTCCCTAATGTGGGGAAGGAAACAGGCATCAAAATCCAGGAGGCACAGAGAACCCATCTCAAAATCAATAAAAATAGGTCAACAACCCGACATCTAATAGTAAAACTTATGAGTCTCAGAGACAAAGAGAAAATCCTGAAAGCAGCTCGGGAGAAGAGATATGTAACCTACAATGGTAGAAACATTAGATTGGCAACAGACCTATCCACAGAGACCTGGCAGGCCAGAAAGGACTGGCGTGATATCTTCAGAGCACTAAACGAGAAAAATATGCAGCCAAGAATACTATATCCAACTAGGCTATCATTGAAAATAGAAGGAGAGATAAAAAGCTTCCAGGACAAACAAAAACTAAAGGAATTTGCAAACACAAAACCAGCCCTCCAAGAAATATTGAAAGAGGTCCTCTAAGCAAAGAGAGAGCCTAAAAGCAGCATAGATCAGAAAGGAACACAGACAAAATACAGTAACAGTCACCTTATAGGCAATACAATGGCACGAAATTCATACCTTTCAATAGTTACCCCGAATGTAAATGGGCTAAATGCCCCAATCAAAAGAAACAGGCTATCAGATGGGATTAAAAAACAAGACCCATCCATATGCTGTCTGCAAGAGGCTCATTTTAGACCCAAAGACACCCCCAGGTTGAAAGTGAGGGTGTGGAAAACCATTTACCATGCTAACGGACACCAAAAGAAAGCTGGGGTGGCAATCCTTATATCAGACAAATTAGATTTTAAAACAAACACTGTAATAAGAGATGAGGAAGGACGCCATATCCTACTTAAAGGATCTATCCAACAAGAAGATCTAACAATTGTAAATATCTATGCCCCTAACGTGGGAGCAGCCAATTATATAAGGCAATTAATAACAAAAGCAAAGAAACACATTGACAACAATACAATAATAGTGGGGGATTTTAACACCCCCCTAACTGAAATGGACAGATCATCTAAGCAAAGATCAACAAGGAAATAAAGACTTTAAATGAAACACTGGACCAAATGGAATTTACAGACATATTCAGAACATTCCATCCCAAAGCAACAGAATACACATTCTTCTCTAGTGCCCATGGAACATTCTCCAGAATTGATCACATCCTAGGTCACAAATCAGGTCTCAACTGGTACCAAAAGATTGGGATTATTCCCTGCATATTTTCAGACCATGATGCTTTGAAACTAGAACTCAATCACAAGAGGAAAGTCGGAAAGAACTCAAATACATGGAGGCTAAAGAGCATCCTACTAAAGAATGAATGGGTCAACCAGGAAATTAAAGAAGAATTAAAAAAATTCATGGAAACCAATGAAAATGAAAACACAACTGTTCAAAATCTTTGGGATACAGCAAAGGCAGTCCTGAGAGGAAAGTATATAGCAATACAAGCCTTTCTCAAGAAACAAGAAAGGTCTCAAATACACAACCTAACCCTACACCTAAAGGAGCTAGAGAAAAAACAGCAAATAAAGCCTAAATCCAGTAGGAGAAGAGAAATAATAAAGATCAGAGCAGAAATCAATGAAATAGAAACCAAAAGAACGGTAGAAGAGATCAATGAAACTAGGAGCTGGTTCTTTGAAACAATTAACAAGATTGATAAACCCCTGGCCAGATTTACCAAAAAGAAAAGAGAAATGACCCAAATCAACAAAATCATGAAGGAAAGAGGAGAGATCACAACCAACACCAAAGAAATACAAACAATTATAAGAACATATTCTGAGCAACTCTATGCCAGCAAATTAGATAACCTGGAAGAAATGGGTGCATTCCTAGAGATGTATCAACTACCAAAATTGAACCAGGAAGAAATAGAAAACCTGAACAGACCTATAACCACTAAGGAAATGGAAGCAGTCATCAAAAATCTCCCAACAAACAAAAGCCCAGGGCCAGATGGCTTCCCAGGGCAATTCTATCAGACATTTAAAGAAGAATTAATACCTATTCTCCTGAAACTGTTCCAAAAAATAGATATGGAAGGAAAACTTCCAAACTCATTTTATGAGGCCACCATTACCTCGATCCCCAAACCAGACAAAGACCCCATCAAAAAGGAGAATTACAGACCAATATCCTTGATGAACGTGGATGCAAAAATTCTCACCAAAGTACTAGCCAATAGGATCCAACAGTACATTAAAAGGATTATTCACCATGACCAAGTGGAATTTATCCCTGGGCTGCAAATTTGGTTCAACATCCGCAAATCAATCAACGTGATACAATACATTAACAAAAGAAAGAACAAGAATCATATGATCCTCTCAATAGATGCAGAAAAAGCATTTGACAAAATACAGCATCCTTTCTTGATCAAAACTCTTCAGAGTATAGGGATAGAGGGTACATACCTCAATATCATAAAAGCCATCTATGAAAAACCTACAGCCAATATCATTCTCAATGGGAAAAGCTGAGAGCTTTTCCCCTAAGGTCAGGAACGCGGCACGGATGTCCACTATCACCACTGCTATTCAACATAGTATTAGAAGTCCTAGCCACAGCAATCAGACAACAAAAAGAAATCAAAGGCATCCAAATCGGCAAAGAGGAAGTCAAACTCTCACTCTTTGCAGATGATATGATACTGTATGTGGAAAACCCAAAAGACTCCACCCCAAAACTGCTAGAACCCATACAGGAATTCAGTAAAGTAGCAGGATATAAAATCAATGCACAGAAATCAGTGGCATTCCTATACACCAACAAGACAGAAGAGAGACAAATCAAGGAGTCGATCCCATTTACAATTGCACCCAAAACCATAAGATACCTAGAAATAAATTTACCAAAGAGGCAAAGGCTCTGTACTCAGAAAACTATAAAATACTCATGAAAGAAATTGAAGAAGACACAAATGGAAAAACGTTCCATGCTCATGGATTGGAAGAACAAACATTGTGAAGATGTCAGTGCTCCCTAGAGCAATCTACACATTCAATGCAATCCTCATCAAAATACCATCCACCTTTTTCAAAGAGATGGAACAAATAATCCTAAAAGTTGTATGGAACCAGAAGAGACCCCAAATAGCCAGACGAATATTGAAAAAGCAAAGCAAAGCTGGCGGCATCACAATTCCGGACTTCCAGTTCTATTACAAAGCTGTCATCATCAAGACAGTATGGTACTGGCACAAAAACAGACACATAGATCAATGGAACAGAATTGAGAGCCCAGAAATGGACCCTCAACTCTATGGTCAACTCATCTTTGACAAAGCAGGAAAGAATGTCCAATGGCAAAAAGACAGTCTCTTCAACAAATGGTGTTGGGAAAATTGGACAGCCACATGCAGAAGAATGAAACTGGACCATTTCCTTACACCACACACAAGAATAGACTCCAAATGGTTGAAAGACCTAAACGTGAGACAGGAGTCCATCAAAATCCTAAAGGAGAACACAGGCAGCAACCTCTTCGACCTCAGCCGCAGCAACTTCTTCCTAGAAACATGGCCAAAGGCTAGGGAAGCCAGGGAAAAATGAACTATTGGGATTTCATCAAGATAAAAAGCTTTTGCACAGCAAAAGAAACAGTCCACAAAACCAAAAGACAACCGACAGAATGAGAGAAAATATTTGCAAACGACATATCAGATAAAGGGCTAGTATCCGAAATCTATAAAGAACTCATCAAACTCAACACCCAAAGAACAAATAATCCCATCAAGAAATGGGCAGAAGACATGAACAGACATTTTTCCAAAGAAGACATCCAAATGGCCAACAGACACATGAAAAAGTGCTCAACATCGCTCGGCATCAGGGAAATCCAAATCAAAACCTCAATGAGATACCACCTCACACCCGTCAGAATGGCTAAAATGAACAAGTCAGGAAACGACAGATGTTGGCAGGGATGCGGAGAAAGGGGAACCCTCCTACACTGTTGGTGGGAATGCAAGCTGGTGCAACCACTCTGGAAAACAGTCTGGAGGTTCCTCAAACAGTTGAAAATAGAGCTACTGTACGATCTAGCAATTGCACTACTGGGTATTTACCCCAAAGATACAAATGTAGGGATCCGAAGGGGTATGTGCACCCCAATGTTTATAGCAGCAATGTCCACAATAGCCAAACTGTGGAAAGAGCCAAGGTGTCCATCGACAGATGAATGGATAAAGAAGAGGTGGTATATGTACACAATGGAATATGATGCAGCCATCAAAAGGAATGAGATCTTGCCATTTGCAACGACGTGGATGGAACGGGAGGGTGTTATGCTGAGTGAAATAAGTCAATCAGAGAAAGACATGGATCATATGACCTCACTGATATGAGGAATTCTTAATCTCAGGAAACAAACTGAGGGTTGCTGGAGTGGTAGGCGGTGGGAAGGATGGGGTGGCTGGGTGATAGACATTGGGGAGGGTATGTGCTATGATGAGCGCCGTGAATTGTACAAGACTGTTGAATCACAGATCTGTACTTCTGAAACAAATAATGCAACATATGTTAAGAAAAAAGAAAAAGAAGAAGATAGCAGGAGGGGAAGAATGAAGGGGAGTAAGTCGGAGGGGGAGATGAACCATGAGAGACGATGGACTCTGAAAAACAAACTGAGGGTTCTAGAGGGGAGGAGCGTGGGGGGATGGGTTAGCCTGGTGATGGGTGTTAAAGAGGGCACGTTCTGCGTGGAGCACTGGGTGTTATGCACAAACAATGAATCATGGAACACTACATCAAAAACTAATGATGTAATGTATGGTGATTAACATAACAATAAAAAATTTAAAAAAAGAACTCTCATTCATTGCTGGTGGAAATGCAAAGTGGTGCAGCCACTTTGGAAGACAGTTTCTTACAAAACTAAACATATTCTTACCATACATACCTGTAATCACACTCCTTAATATTTACATAAAAGAGGTGAAAACTTATGTCCACACAAAAGCCTGCACATGAATGTTTATAGCAGCTTATTCATAATTGCCAAAATGTAGAAGCAACCAAGATGTCCTTCAGTAGGTGGATGGAGAAATAAATTGTGGTCCATCCAGACAATGGAATATTATTCAGCATTAAAAATAAAGAAGCTATCAAGCCATGAAAAGACGGGGGAAACTTAAATGGATATCACTAAGTGAAAGAAGCCTATTTGAAAAGGCTATGCACTGTATGATTCCAAATTTATGACATTCTGGAAAAGACAAAACTACAGAGACAGTAAAAACATCAGTGGTTGCCGGGGGTGGGGGGAGGAAGGGAGGGGCGAATAGGCAGAGCACAGAGGGTTTTTAGGGCAGTGCTACTATCTTATACATCTGTCAAAACCCCCAGAATGTAAACCAAGAGTGAATCCTAATGAAAACTGTGGACGCGGGGTGATCATGATGTGTCAATGCAGGTTTATGGACTGGAACAGATGTGCCACTCTGGTGGGGGCGTTGATGGTGGGGAAGGCTGTGCATGGGGGAGCCAGGAAGGGGATGGAAACTCTGTATTTTCTTCTCAGTTTTGCTGTGAACCTAAAACTGCTCTAAAAAATAAAGTCTATTAAAAATAACATAAAAGTTACCGGATCTTGATTCAGCCTTGTAAGCAGAGAAAAGATGAATCAAAAGGAGATTTTAGAGACAAGAAATGACCTTCCAACAAGGTTCAGGAGTCTGTTTCAGAGCTGATGTAACAGCAATCCTCTCATCTCGTTCTGTAAACAGGTTAAACCTGAAATCAGAGATCTGGTTTGCAAACAAAGAGCAGAATGGGGGAGAGCGCCACTGTCTAAATTAAAACATCCAGCTGAATACTTTGAAAGGACTTCGGAACAGAAACAACATAAAACATACCAAAAAAAA
The DNA here is from genome assembly GCF_003265705.2 of Callorhinus ursinus. Lineage (NCBI taxonomy): Eukaryota > Metazoa > Chordata > Mammalia > Carnivora > Otariidae > Callorhinus > Callorhinus ursinus. The sequence goes on from NW_027397804.1 coordinate 17,636, forward strand.
AAAAAGGCACAATTTTGCAGATAAAACAATTAGGTGGTCGTAATTCTAATTGACTCCCCTGTTGATCAA
>NW_027397805.1:0-1677 GCF_003265705.2 Callorhinus ursinus
GATGTCCACTCTCACCTCTGCTATTCAACATAGTATTAGAAGTCCTAGCCACAGCAATCAGACAACAAAAAGAAATCAAAGGCATCCAAATCGGCAAAGAGGAAGTCAAACTCTCACTCTTTGCAGAGGATACGATACTGTATGTGGAAAGCCCAAAAGACTCCACCCCAAAACTGCTAGAACTCATACAGGAATTCAGTAAAGTAGCAGGATATAAAATCAATGCACAGAAATCAGTGGCATTCCTATACACCAACAATAAGACAGAAGAGAGACAAATCAAGGACTCGATCCCATTTACAACTGCACCCAAAACCATAAGATACCTAGGAACAAATCTAACCAAAGAGGCAAAGGATCTGTACTCAGAAAACTATAAAATACTCATGAAAGAAATTGAGGAAGACACAAAGAAATGGAAAAACGTTCCATGCTCATGGATTGGAAGAACAAATATGTGAAGATGTCAATGTTACCTAGAGCAATCTACACATTCAATGCAATCCCCATCAATATACCATCCACTTTTTTCAAAGAAATCGAACAAAAAAATCCTAAAATTTGTATGGAACCAGAAGAGACCCCAAATAGCCAGAGGAATCTTGAAAAAGAAAAGCAAAGCCGACGGCATCACGATTCCAGACTTCCAGCTCTATTACAAAGCTGTCATCATCAAAACAGTATGGTACTGGCACAAAAACGGACACATAGATCAATGGAACAGAATCGAGAGCCCAGAAATGGACCCTCAACTCTATGGTCAACTCATCTTTGCCAAAGCAGGAAAGAATGTCCAATGGCAAAAAGACAGTCTCTTCAACAAATGGTGTTGGGAAAATTGGACAGCCACATGCAGAAGAATGAAACTGGACCATTTCCTTACACCACACACAAAAATAGACTCCAAATGGTTGAAAGACCTAAACGTGAGACAGGAGTCCATCAACATCCTAACGGAGAACAGAGGCAGCAACCTCTTCGACCTCAGCCTCAGCAACTTCTTCCTAGAAACATCTCCAAAGGCAAGGGAAGCAAGGGCAAAAATGACCTATTGGAACCTCATCAAGATAAAAAGCTTTTGCACAGCAAAAGAAACAGTCCACAAAACCAAAAGACAACCGACAGAATGGGAGAAAATATTTGAAAATGACATATCAGATAAAGGGTAGTATGCAAAATCTAGAAAGAACTTATCAAACTCAACACCCAAAGAACAAATAATCCAATCAAGAAATGGGCAGAAGACATGAACAGACATTTCTCCAAAGAAGACATCCAAATGGCCAACAGACACATGAAAAAGTGCTCAACATCGCTCGGCATCAGGGAAATCCAAATCAAAACCTCAATGAGATACCACCTCACACCCGTCAGAATGGCTAAAATTAACAAGTCAGGAAACGACAGATGTTGGCGGGGATGCGGAGAAAGGGGAACCCTCCTACACTGTTGATGGGAATGCAAGCTGGTGCAACCCCTCTGGAAAACAGTATGGAGGTTCCTCAAAAAGTTAAAAATAGAGCTACCATACGATCCAGGAATTGCACTACTAGATATTCACCCCAAAGATACAAATGTAGGGATCCGAAAGGGTATGTGCACCCTGATGTTTATAGCAGCAATGTCCACAATAACCAAACTGTGGAAAGAGCCAAGATGTCTATCAACAGATGAATG
>NW_027397805.1:1777-17604 GCF_003265705.2 Callorhinus ursinus
GAGCGAAATAAGTCAATCAGAGAAAGACATGTATCATATGACCTCACGGTTATGAGCAATTCTTAATCTCTGTAAACAAACTGAGGTTGCTGGAGTGGTGGGTGGTGGGAGGGATGGCGCAGCTGGGTGATAGACAGTGGGGAGGGTATGTGCTATGGTGAGCGCTGTGAATTGTGTAAGATTGTTGAATCACAGATCTGTACCTCTGAAACAAATAATACATTATATGTTAAAAAAAAAGAAGAAGATAGCAGGAGGGGAGGAATGAAAGGGGGGAAATCGGAGCGGGGGTTGAACCATGAGAGACAATGGACTCTGGAAAACAAAGTGAGCATTCTAGAGGGGAGGGGGTGGGAGGATGGGTTAGCCTGGTGATGGGTATTAAATAGGGCATGTCCTACATTGAGCACTGGGTGTTATGCACAAACAATGAATCATGGAACACTACATCAAAACTAATTATGTAATGTATGGTGATAAACATAACAATAAAAAAAAAAAAGCAGTAGGGTATCTGCTAAAGCAGTGCCAAAAAGAAAGCAAGCCCCACGGAGGACATCACCAGCACATTTTTCTTTGCATAAGCACGTAAAGGTAGGTAAGAGTAAATGATCAGATGTCTGTGATTTCCCTGAGGCCTGGTCTTTACATAAGAATTGCAAAGGGGAAAGAGGGAAGTTGAGAAGAGAGAACTAAAAGAAGGGGAGAGGGAAAAGGGAGGTGAAAAGAAAGAGAATTTCCCTGATGGCTAATGATGATGAACATTTTTTCATGTGTCTGTTAGCCATTTGTATGTCTTCTTCAGGGAAGTGTCTTTTCATATCTTCTGTCCAGTTTTTGACTTGATTATTTGTTTTTTGGGTGTTGAGTTTGAGAAGTTCTTTATAGATATTGGATACCAGCCCTTTATTTGTAGTGTCATATGCAAATATCTTCTCCCATTCTGTGGGTTGCCTCTTTGTTTTATTTACTGTTTCCTTTGCTGTGCAGAAGCTTTTTATCTTGATGAAGTCCCAAAAGTTCATTTTTGCTTTTGTTTCACTAGGTTTTGGAGAGGTATCTTGAAAGAAGTTGCTGTGGCTGATGTCAAAGAGGTTACCGCCTATGTTCTCCTCTAGGATTTTGATGGATTCCTGTCTCACATTGAGGTCTTTCATCCATTTTGAGTTTATCTTTGTGTATGGTGTTGGAGAATGGTCAAGTTTCATTTTGCTGCACGTGGCTGTCCAATTTTCCCAGCACCATTTATTGAAGAGACTGTCTTTTTTCCATTGCATATTTTTTCCTGCTTTGTCGAAGATTATTTGACCATAGAGTTGAGGGTCCATATCTGAGTTCTCTAGTCTGTTCCATTGGTCTATATGTCTGTTTTTGTGCCAGGACCATGCTGTCTTGGCGATCACAGCTTTGTAATATAGCTTGAAATCAAGCAACGTGATCATCATCAGTAGTCATCAGGGAAATTCAAATCAAAACTACATTGAGATACCACCTTACACCAGTTAGAATGGCAAAAATGGACAGGGAAAGAAACAACAAATGGAGAGGTTGTGGAGAAAGGGGAAACCTGTTACACTGTTGGTGGGAATGCAACTTGGTACAGCCACTTTGCAAAACAGTGTGGAGTTTCCTCAAAAAGTTAAAAATAGAGTTACCCTATGACCCAGCAATTGCACTCCTGGGTATTTACCCCAAAGACACAGATGTAGTGAAAAGAAGGGCCATATGCACCACAATGTTCATAGCAGCAATGTCTGCAATAGCCAAACTGTGGAAAGAGCTGAGATGCCCTTCAACAGATGAATGGATAAAGAAGATGTGTTCCACATATATAATGGAATATCACTCAGCCATCAGAAAGGATGAATACCAAGTTTTACATCCACATGGATGGGACTGGAGGAGATTATGCTAAGTGAAATAAGTCAAGCAGAGAAAGTCAATTATCATATGGTTTCACTTATTTGTGGCACATAAGGAACAGCATGGAGGACATTAGGAGAAGGAAGGGAAAAATGAAGGGGGGGAAATCGGAGGGAGAAACAAACCATGAGAAACTATGGACTCTGAGAAACAAACAGGGTTTTAGAGGCAAGGGCAGAGGGGGGATTGGTTAGCCCTGTGATGGGTATTAAGGAGGGCACGTATTGCATGGAGCAATGGGTGTTATACAAAAACAATGGATCGTGGATCACCACATCAAAAACAAATGATGTATTGTATGGTAACTAACATAACATAATAAAATTTAAAAAAAAAAGAAAGAAAGAGAAGATGGAGAAAGAGAACGAAAGAAGAAGCAGGGGGAAAATAAAGAAACAGGGAAATCAGGAACAATAAAGAGAGGAATTTTAAAAGGTATGTAATTTGGGGAAGAAGAGAAAAAGAGAAAAAGTGATTCCATTCTAAGAACGTTGTCACTGTGGGCCTGCAGGCGTTGTTGGAGAAGGGGAGGGGGCCTGGCCATTGTGCAACTATTATTATATAATTAAGTCTAATAACAGCAATTCAGTGGGAGAGGTCACTGCCTGCATTGTGCATGGAATCTGATTTGATGAGACTGAAGCCTCTTGTATTCATGCTGCTTGATGGGGGTCCAGGGTGGTGGGGGAGCCCAGATAGGGGAAATGAAAGGAATAGAGGATGAGTCGACTTGTTCTCCCTCCAGCTTTCCTGAATAGAGGCTGCTCCAGACTCAATCACATTCGATTATTCCCATTTATAATTCTCCCAGTCGTAGCCTTGTCTCTCCATTAATTATGGCGATTATTTTGAACTATTGTTGATGTTAATTAGGCTTTGCAAAACGTGTTTGGGCTGCACATTGGTTGGCATTCAGAAGGGGGAGAGAGGGTGAGGAGGAAGTGGAGGAAGTGCCAGGGCTTAATCTGTTCAGCCTTGGGCAGACACAGAGAAAAGAGTGGCACCAGCTGCATCACAGAAGGAAGGAGGGTCACTGGGCATGACCCTGCTTTCCCCCAGGCTACTCTTTTGTACCTGGCCAAACTTTGATTGCTGTTCACTTTCATCCCCTTATTTTTCCCTCACAACAGATATAGTGTACATTCCTGTCTCTTTCATCCTATTTGCTCATACTGTCCCTTCCCCATGAAATGCTGTCATCCCATCTTTCTACCAAATTGAAGATCTACCCAAAGATCTTCAGAATCTAGCTGAAGACCCCACCTCTTCCACAAAGCCTTCCAACTACTATCTCTCTACTATGAATCCCATTGTTATTACAGTAGTGTACCTTAATCAAAAACATGGGATTTAAGTTAGCAAAACCTGTCTTCCAGTCACATTCCAGTATTGCTAGATATGTGACCTTAGACATGGTACTTAACTTTGCAAGCCTGCTTTCTTTTTTTTTCCCCTGCACCTTTATTTTTTTTAATAATTTTTATTGTTATGTTAATCACCATGCATTACATCATTAGTTTTTGATGTAGTGTTCCATGATTCATTGTTTGTGCATAACACCCAGTGCTCCATGCAGAATGCACCCTCTTTAATACCCATCACCAGGCTAACCCATCCCCCCACCTCCCCCCGCTCTAGAACCCTCAGTTGGTTTTTCAGAGTCCATTGTCTCTCATGGTTCGTCTCCCCCTCCGACTTACTCCCCTTCAATCTTCCCCTCCTGCTATCTTCTTCTTCTTTTTTTTTCTTAACATATATTGCATTATTTGTTTCAGAAGTACAGATCCGTTATTCATCAGTCTTGTACAATTCACAGTGCTCACCATAGCACATACCCTCCCGAATGTCTATCACCCAGCCAACCAATCCCTCCCACCCACCACCACTCCAGGAAACCCCAGTTTGTTTCCTGAGATTAAGAATTCCTCATATCAGTGAGGTCATATGATACATGTCTTTCTCTGATTGACTTATTTCACTAAGCATAACACCCTCCAGTTCCATCCACGTCTTTGCAAATGGCAAGATCTCATTCTTTTTGATGGCTGCATAATATTCCATTATGTATATATACCACTTCTTCTTTACCCATTTATCTGTCGATGGACATCTTGGCTCTTTCCACAGTTTGGCTATTGTAGACATTGCTGCTATAAACATCGGGGTGCACGCAACCCTTCGGATCCCTACATTTGTATCTTTGTGGTAAATACCCAGTAGTGCAATTGCTGGATCGTATGGTAGCTCTATTTTCAACTGTTTGAGGAACCTCCATACTGTTTTCCAGAGGGGTTGCACCAGCTTGCATTCCCACCAACAGTGTAGGAGGGTTCCCCTTTCTCCACATCCCCGCCAACATCTGTCGTTTCCTGACTTGTTAATTTTAGCCATTCTGACTGGTGTGAGGTGGTATCTCACTGAGGTTTTGATTTGGACTTCCCTGATGCCGAGCGAGGTTGAGCACTTTTTCATTGGTCTGTTGGCCATTTGGATGTCTTCTTTGGAGAAATGTCTGTTCATGTCTTCTGCCCATTTCTTGATTGGATCATTTGTTCTTTGGGTGTTGAGTTTGATAAGTTCTTTATAGATTTTGCATACTAGCCCTTTATCTGATATGTCATTTGCAAATATTTTCTCCCATTCTGTCGGTTGTCTTTTGGTTTTGTGGACTGTTTCTTTTGCTGTGCAAAAGCTTTTTATCTTGATGACATCCCAATAGTTCATTTTTGCCCTTGCTTCCCTTGCCTTTGGAGATGTTTCTAGGAAGAAGTTGCTGCGGCTGAGGTCGAAGAGGTTGCTGCCTTTGTTCTCCTTTAGGATTTTCATGGACTCCTGTCTCATGTTTAGGTCTTTCAACCATTTGGAGTCTGTTTTTGTGTGTGGTGTAAGGAAATGGTCCAGTTTCACTCTTCTGCATGTGGCTGTCCAATTTTCCCAACACCATTTGTTGAAGAGACTGTCTTTTTGCCATTGGACATTCTTTCCTGCTTTGGCAAAGATGAGTTGACCATAGAGTTGAGGGTCCATTTCTGGGCTCTCGATTCTGTTCCATTGATCTATGTGTCCGTTTTTGTGCCAGTACCATACTGTTTTGATGATGACAGCTTTGTAATAGAGCTGGAAGTCCGGAATTGTGAGGCCGCCAGCTTTGCTTTTCTTTTTCAAGATTCCTCTGGCTATTCTGGGTCTCTTCTGGTTCCATACAAATTTTAGGATTATTTGTTCCATTTCTTTGAAAGAGGTGGATGGTATTTTGATGGGGATTGCATTGAATGTGTAGATTGCTCTAGGTAGCATTGTCATCTTCACAATATTTGTTCTTCCAATCCATGAGCATGGAACGTTTTTCCATTTCTTTGTGTCTTCCTCAATTTCTTTCATGAGTATTTTATAGTTTTCTGAGTACAGATCCTTTGCCTCTTTGGTTAAATTTATTCCTAGGTATCTTATGGTTTGGGGTGCAATTGTAAATGGGATCGACTCCTTGATTTGTCTCTCTTCTGTCTTGTTGTTTGTGTATAGGAATGCCATTGATTTCTGTGCATTGATTTTATATCCTGCTACTTGACTGAATTCCTGTATGAGTTCTAGCAGTTTTGGGGTGGAGTCTTTTGGGTTTTCCACATACAGTATCATATCATCTGCAAAGAGTGAGAGTTTGACTTCCTCTTTGCCAATTTGGATGCCGTTGATTTGTTTTTGTTGTCTGATTGCTGTGCCTAGGACTTCTAATACTATGTTGAATAGCAGTGGTGATAGTGGACATCCCTGCCGCGTTCCTGACCTTAGGGGAAAGGCTCTCAGCCTTTCCCCATTGGGAATGATATTCGCTGTAGGTTTTTCATAGATGGCTTTTATGATATTGAGTTATGTACCCTCTATCCCTATACTCTGAAGAGTTTTGATCAAGAAAGGATGCTGTACTTTGTCAAATGCTTTTTCTGCATCTGTTGAGAGGATTATACGATTCTTGTTCTTTCTTTAGTTAATGTATTGTATCACATTGATTAATTTGTGGATGTTGAACCAGCCCTGCATCCCAGGGATAAATCCCACTTAGTCATGGTGAATAATCCTTTTAATGTACTGTTGGAACCTATTGGCTAGTATTTTAGTGAGAATTTTTGCATACATGTTCATCAAGAATATTGGTCTGTAATTCTCCTTTTGGATGGGGTCTTTGTCTGGTTTTGCGATCAAGGGAATGGTGGCCTCATAAAAACGAGTTTGGAAGTTTTCCTTCCATTTCTATTTTTTGGAACAGTTTCAGGAGAATAGGTATTAATTCTTCATTAAATGTCTGATAGAATTCCCCTGGGAAGCCATCTGGCCCTGGGCTTTTGTTTGTTGGGAGATTTTTGATGACTGCTTCAATTTCCTTAGTGGTTCTAGGTCTGTTCAGGTTTTGTTTTTCTTCCTGGTTCAATTTTAGTAGTTGATACATATCTAGGAATGCGCCCATTTCTTCCAGGGTATCTAATTTGCTGGCATAGAGTTGCTCATAATATGTTCTTATAATTGTTTGTATTTCTTTGGTGTTGTTTGGGATCTCTCCTCTTTCATTCACGATTTTGTTGATTTGGGTCATTTCTCTTTTCTTTTTGATCAGTCTGGCCAGGGGTTTATCAATCTTGTTAATTCTTTCAAAGAACCAGCTCCTAGTTTTGTTGATCTGTTCTACTGTTCTTTTGGTTTCTATTTCATTGATTTCTGCTCTGTTTTATTATTTCTCTTCTGCTGGGTTTAGGCTCTATTTGATATTCTTTCTCCAGCTCTTTTAGGTGTAGGGTTAGGTTGTGTATTTGAGACCTTTCTTGTTTCTTGAGAAAGGCTTGTATTGCTATATACTTTCCTCTCAGGACTGCCTTTGCTGTATCCCAAAGATTTTGAACAGTTATGATCTAGGATGTGATCTATTCTGGGGAATGTTCCATGGGCACTAGAGAATAATGTGTATTCCGTTGCTTTGGGATGGAATGCTCTGAATATGTCTGTGAATTCCATTTGGTCCAGTGTTTCTTTTAAAGCCTTTATTTCCTTGTTGATCTTTTGTTTAGATGATCTGTTCATTTCAGTTACGCGGGTGTCATATTCCCCCACTATTATTGTATTGTTGTCAATGTGTTTCTTTGCTTTTGTTATTAATTGCCTTATATAATTGGCTGCTCCCACGTTAGGGGCATAGATATTTAGAATTGTTAAATCTTCTTGTTTGATAGACCCTTTAAGTAGGATATAGTGTCCTTCTTCATCTGTTATTACAGTCTTTGTTTTAAAATCTAACTTGTCTGATATAAGGATTGCCACCCCAGCTTTCTTTTGGTGTCCATTAGCATGGTAAATGATTTTCCACCCCCTCACTTTCAATGTGGGGGTGTCTTTGGGTCTAAAATGAATCTCTTGCAGAATAGCATATGGATGGGTCTTTTTTTTTAATCCAATCTGATAGCCTGTGTCTTTTGATTGGGGCATTGAGCCCATTTACATTCAGGGTAACTATTGAAAGGTATGAATTTAGTGCCATTGTATTGCCTGTAAGGTGACTGTTACTGTATATTGTCTGTGTTCCTTTCTGATCTCTGCTGCTTTTAGGCTCTCTTTTTGCTTAGAGGACCCCTTTCAATATTTCTTGTAGGGCTGGTTTTGTGTTTGCAAGTTCCTTTAGATTTTGTTTGTCCTGGAAGCTTTTTATCTCTCCTTCTATTTTCAATGACAGCCTAGCTGGATATTGTATTCTTGGCTGCATATTTTTCTCATTTAGTGCTCTGAAGATATCATGCCAGTCCTTCTGGCCTGACAGGTCTCTTTGGATAGGTCTGTTGCCAATCTAATGTTTCTACCATTGTAGGTTACATATCTCTTCTCCCAAGCTACTTTCAGGATTTTCTGTTTGTCTCTGAGACTCGTAAGTTTCACTATTAGATGTTGGGGTGTTGACCTATTTTTATTGATTTTGAGAGGGGTTCTCTGTGCCTCCTGGATTTTGATGCCTGTTTCCTTCCCCACATTAGGGAAGTTCTCTGCTATTATTTGCTCCAATATACCTTCTGCCCTTCTCTCTCTTTCTTCTTCTTCTGGGATCCCAATTATTCTCATGTTGTTTCTTCTTATCGTATCACTTGTCTCTCGAATTCTGCCTTTGTGATCCTGTAGTTGTTTATCTCCCTTTTTCTCAGCCTCTTTATTTTCCATCATTTGGTCTTCTATATCGCTGATTCTTTCTTCTGCCTCATTTTTCTTAGCAGTTAGTGCCCCCATTTTTGATGGCACCTCATTAATAGCCCTTTTGATTTCGACTTGGTTAGATTTTAGTTCTTTTATTTCTCTAGAAAGGGTTTCTCTAATAACTTCCACAGTTTTTTCAAGCCCAGCTAGTATCTTTAAAGTCATGATTCTGAACTCTAGTTCCCACATCGTACTAATGTCTGTATTGAGTAGGTCCCTGGCAGACGGTACTACCTCTTGTTCTTTTTGCTGAGGTGATTTTTTTCATCTTGTTATTTTGTCCAGAGGAGAACAGATGAATGAGAGAAGAGAATGCTAACAGGTTAACAACTTCTCCAGCAAATATACTCTATATAAATCAGAAAAGACCTGCAACCAGGGGACAAGAAAGGGAAAGAAAGAAGAGAAAAAAAAAAAGGAAAAAGAAAAAGATAAAAACAACAAAAACAGAACAAAACAAAAGAAAAACAGAATATGATCAAATATGATTAGGCTAGTGCATAGATCAGTGCCACACACTAGCTTTTGGGCATATTTTGTTCTGTTAGAAGAAAGTGCCTGCTAAAATTTTAAAGGAAGAAAGACTTATATATGTACAAAATAAGGGTTGATACAATGAATGGATGGCAAATGACTGTAAAGATGAAAATTATAAAAGATTTTATAAAAGTAATTGATAAGATAAGAAGTTGTTTTTAAAAAGAAAGAAGAAGATTTAAAAAGAAAAAGAAAAAAGAAAAAAAAGAAAAAAAAGGGAGAGTATGTGATCAGGCAGGAGACTAGAACAAAGCCATACACTAGTGATTTAGGGTATATTTTGATCTGTTAGAAGAAATTGTATCTCAAAATTTTAAAGAGAGAACAACTTATATATATATGCCAAAAATAAGGGTATCTACTCTGAAGGGATAAAAATATGACTCTAAAAATGAAAAATAAGAAATGTTTTTTTTTAAATGTATTGTTAAGATGTTGTTTGAAAAAGGGAAAAAGAAAAATTAAAAAAAAAAAGAGTTAAAAAAAGTAACTTTGAAAAACTAATGAATTATGGTAAAAAAGCCATGAATTCTATGTGCAGTATTCCCCTAGCGCTGGAGTTCTCCCGTTCTCCTTGATCGGTAAACTTGGTCTTGGCTTGCTCGCTGTTAGTGCTGATCTTCTGGGGGAGGGGCCTGTTGCCGTGGTTCCCAAATGTCTTTGCTGGAGGCGGAATTGCCCCGCCCTCGTGTCCGGGCTAAGCAAGCTGCTCCGGTTTGCTCTCAGGAGCTTTTGTTCCCTGCAAGCTCTGGTACGGCTTTGGAGGACCAGGGTGAAAATGGTGGCCTCCCATTCTCCACCCAGAGGAGCTGAGAACTCGGGGCCCCGCTCCTCAGTGCGCCCCCAGAGAAAAGCAGTCACTCCCGTCTCCCTGGTCTCCGGCCGCACTCCGTGCTCACCCGGTCTGTGATTGAGCATTTCTGTCTCTGGCACCTGACCCCGTGTGGAGTCTCCAAACCCAGCAGATCCCTGCGGTGTGCTTCCGCGCCGCTCCTCCCAGGGGGGGAAGGGGAGTCTCCCCGGCTTTGCCACTTGTTGGGTCCCTGCTGGAGGAGCAGTAGCCCGACTGGGCCACAGATCACAGTTCATGGCAACCCCGAGCTGAGAGCCCATGCCTCGGCTCCGTCTCTGCAGCGGGCTTCCCCACTCTGATACCTGGGAGCTCTGCCGCACTCAGGCACCCCCGGTCTTTCTGTGATCCCAAGGGTCCTGAGACCACACTGTCCTGTGAGGGTTCCACCCCCCGATTAGGCACTGGCGTGACGTCCCTCAGCGGAGCCAGCTTCTAAATGTTCCGATTTTGTGCTCCAAGGCTCTATCACTTGCTAGAATTGGCCAACGGAGGCCCCCTCCCCCGCCGTCTATCCCCCCGAATATTGCCTCGGATTCACTTCTCCGCATGTCTTACCATCCAGAAAGTGGTCGCTTTTCTGTTCAGAGTGTTGTTACTCTTCTTATGTTCGATCTCCTGTTGAGTTCGTGGGTGTTCAGAATGGTTTGATCCCTATCCAGCTGAATTCCTGAGACCAGACGAAATCCAGGTCTCCTACTCCTCCGCCATCTTGCTCCGCCCCCCACAATCCTGCTTTCTAATCTTATACTTTCAAGTGAGCAAGATTTATATTCAAAGAATCTTCTATCCAATTTAGCTCAATGCTGAATGCATAAATTATGCTTAATAAATCCTTGGAGTTTAATGGAAGAACAGAGATTTCTATATCCACATATGAGGAACTTCTGGAGAAAATAATTTTGGAGGTGGGAGATATTGGGGAGAGAAAACATGTAGGTAAAATGAGATGGGAATTGCTATTTAGAAATCCTGGAGTTCTGTTTCTTCCATTCAAGTTATTGTCAACTTCCAAACAAGAGAAAAGAGTGGTCCAGTAGTTAGAATAAGTTGTGTCAGTACCAGGAAGTGTTATTTAGTATTGGCCTCTGGCAGCCGTGAAGTTGTTGGATTTTTGCTGCTCTTTTGACTCTGAGTTCATTGTTGGGGAGATAGAAAGAGATTGTAAGAGGAGGAGAAACTTCCCTACAGGTGTAGTGAGGAGAAAGCGAATCACTTAAAGATATGTAGGAACGATAATTCACGAACATCTAAGTGTCTAGCACTGTAATAGGCTTTATGGAGGAGGAGTGAGAAGGACATGGTGGTTTGATCTCTGTTCTGGATTTGTTTTTGTTGTTTTCATTTAGTTAGTTTGACAAGCACTTAGTAGGTGTTGACCATGTGTCATTTGCTGGGATTGAAAGGTTCAAAGCACACAAAAACTCCTGCCTGCTCTCATGGGCTCACAGTGGAGTGAGAGCCTGGGCTCCCAGGCATTTGCGCAGGGAGGAAACAAGTTCTCTGGCTGCTTGCTGTACTGCTCAAGCACATGGTCAGGTGACTGTCCTTGAGACCATCAGAGGCCAGTCCCCGGTCTTCAAAGAAGTTGCTGTGGTACTAGCTTGGACCCCATGAAATCATCTGATTTGCTCTGGGCTTGCCCCAGAGCTTGAACCTTACCTCCTGCTAAATCCCTGGCTTGGGTCTCAGGATACACCTGTAGACTTTGAGTTTTGCAATTGCCTGGCCCAGATTAATGGTCCTGGTAGATTATGTGACCCTGGCCATCCCATAGATTTATTTGCCCTTCACAGGTTTTGGCATCTATCTCACTCTTGCTCAAGCATCTAATCTCATTAATTCACACACTAAGCGCCCATTAAATGCCTATAATATGTTAGGCATTGGCAGTGAAATGTAGTGGTTAAACTCACAGATTTTGGGGTCAGACCAAATAGGTCTAAAGCCTGTCTCTTCCACTTACTGTTTGTGTGACTTTGAGCCAAGTTATGTAAACACTCTGTACCTTAGTTTCTCATCTTTAAAATCAGGCTAATATAGTACTTACTTCATAGGGTTGTTGTGGGGACTAATTGAATAAATGCATGTAAAGATCAATACAAATATTAATATAATGAAAAAAAAAGACCTCAGTACCTGGGACATGGTATTTGATAAATATTTACAACTATCACTATTTCTAGAGATACAAAGGAGAAATACATTCTTCCACCTGGGGGAAGAGGAGTAAGGGGTATAGTCAGGAAAGGATTCAATCTAGAGGTAACGATCAGCTGACTCTTGAAAGTGAGAAGGTATTCTCCAGGTATATAAGGAAGGAGTGATGGCTGGCAGGAGGATATGTTCAGCAGTAGAAGAAGCAAAGTAAAGCCTCAAGGGTATAAAACTGCAAGGCATAGTTGGGGAATTGCAAATTGTTTGGCACGACTGGAGCTTAAGATATGGTATTGAGAGAGAAGGAGGAGGCATTTACAGAAACTGGGGGAGGCTTGGAGCCATGCTGGGGTGTTTCAGTTTCTCTTAAAAGTATCAAGAAACCACTAAAGGGTTCTAATTAAAGCAACACCAGATCACATTTGTGTTTTAGTCCAATTCAGTCTGGAAGGTCAGTTAGGAAATAGGAAGACAAGGTACAAAAGTCTTACAACAGTGAAAATAAGAGAAAGCTGAGGCCTGACATAGGGCAAGGGTGGTGCAGATATGACGGATGGAAGGGAGCGAAGGTTGAGAATGAGGATGAGGGGAGACAATGTGTGCTGGTTGCCCTGAATTGGTTGCCTGAGGGCTGCCAATCACTTAGAAATGGGGAAGGGTAGGTTTAGGGGAGAAAATTGAGTTGTTCTAGACATATCGGATTTGAAATGCCTCTGGAATCTCAAGATGGCAATGTCAAAGAGAGAGTAACATATTGAGTTTGAACCCTCAAGTAAGATCAGAGTTAGAGATAATAATTTGGGAGTCAACAGTTAATAGGAGAAGTTGAAACCATAGAAAGGATTAAATTGCCTAGTAAGAACACATGAAAAGTCCAAGAATGGAACCTTGGAGAGCAAAGCCATTAAGGGATGGTGACAGAGGGGAAAGTATGAGGAAATAAGACTAAGAAAAATTGGTGAGGGAAGTGAAAGAAGATCCAACAGAGAAAGATTTCAGAAGCCAGTAGGAAGACCAAGAAGGTTGTCTGTTGGCCTGGCCTGATCCCAGGCCTGGGATTTGCAGACAACTCTGAAAGATTTCACTCAACTAAAGAGTCAGGTTATTATGGGAAAATGACAGAGTCATTCCTGCTGCTTAACAACAAATTGGGAAGTACAAAATCATAATGCTCCTTTGATTAAATACCAAAATGTGAGACCTGAAACCATAAAAATCCTAGAATAGGGCACAGGCAGCAACACCAGTCAGAATGGCTATACTTAACAACACAGGAAACAACAGATGTTGGTGAGGATGTGGAGAAAGGGGAACCCTCTTACATTGTCGGTGGGAATGCAAACTGGTACAGCCACTCTGGAAACAGTATGGAGGTTCCTCAAAAAGTTATAAATAGAATTACCCTATGATCCAGCAATCACACTACTGGGTATATACCCAAAGAATACAAAAATACTAATTCAAAGGGGTATGTGCACCTTGATGTTTGTAGCAGTGTTATCTATAATAGCTAAATTATCGAAACAGCCTGAGTCCATTGACTGATGAGTGGATAAAGAAGATGTGGTAGTATACACAATGGAATATTACTCAGCCATAAAAAAGAATGAAATCTTGCCATTTGTAACAACATGGATGGAGCTGGAGAGTATTATGCTAAGCACAATAAATCAATCAAAGAAAGACAAATACCAGATTTTACTCATATGTGGAATTTAAGAAACAAAACAAATGAGCAAAGGGGAAAAAATGAGAGGCAAACCAAGAAATAGATTCTTAACTATAGAGAACAAACTGATAGTCACCGGGTGGAGGAAGTGGGGGGATGTGTTGGATAGGTGAGGAGGATCAAGGCGTGCACTTGTGATGAGCACCGGGTGATGTATGGGAGTACTGAATCACTATATTGTACACCTGGAACTAATATTACAGTGATTAACTAACTAGAATTTAAATAAAATCTTACAACAAACCAAAGTCATAATGGTCCTTGGTCCTTGCCCTTCTTACTCAAGGAGCACTGACTGATCTCAACCTCTGACATTTTCCTCTTCTTCCCAAAAGTGCTAGAGGAAGAGAGATAACAAAATCTGACTTGCATTGCATTGGGCAGACAACTGAGTAATTAGTGTTAAGAAAACCTAAGAGTATGAGAGAAGAATGGATATCTTGCTGTAGCTGTTGGTGCTAAACAATAGCTGGGTTTTGGGAGCAGAAATCCTGACCAATGTATGGGAAAGGGAACTCTGTAAATGGAAAATCATTCAACTAGTGCTATTGTTCTTGCTGAAGTTGACATTGACTGAGCCAAGACAGCCTGCCACACAACAGTCATCCAGGGCTTAAAAGAAAGCCTAGATCTCTTTGCTTTTCAAGATCTCTTTCAATAATTAGATTTCCTCTCCTCTTTGAAATCTGGCTGGACCAAACCAAGGTGCAAAATGATATGCCAATGCCAGAAACCAAACATCCAGAAAGGGTGAATAATGCACAGGCACTAGAGAGGGAACAGACAGAGTGAAATGGAAGCATAGTGTCTTACCTGTCTGAAATGAGCCCAGCTACTGAGCAAATCCAATACACCAGTCTGTCTGCATACAACATCTTTCTTATTAATAATGTAAGCATGATGGAGGCTGCTATTGATCTTCGATACCTAAATCTTACTTCTCTATGAATAAAAAATGTAATAAGATCCCAGAAATAAGCTAAAGACCACTGCCTGGGTCTAAATGACAGGAATGAATTACAGTACACTGCAAAAGACTGAAAAGTGTTAATGGATGGCAGTCCCAATTTGCTTACTAGCTGGCGTAGAGAAGCTCAAAACTGAAGCTGTTGGGGAGCCAGCAGAGAAGATCATTGACCCCAGGCCCTCTGTGGCCCACAGGACAGCACCAGATTCATCACTGTCAAAGGCCCTGCAATGATAAGAGTCACACTCCTTTGGTTTGATATACTTTCATGCTTCCACTTTCATTGATATGAGTGTGTGTGTGTGTGGGGGGGGGTACAGCTTTTCTATTTTACGTGGGATTTAAGATACAAAATTAAGTATGATATAAAATGGGAAAATTAAATAATAAAATATCAAAGGAAAGGTGAAATAGACATTGCCAAATACCTAAGATAAGTTATCTACTCTGGTTCGGTATGAATTTAGCTTTATGTTTCATTGCATATAAAATTTAAAAAAGAAAAAAATACATATATGTATATATTCTACTGAAGACTGTTTTCTATATTTTGGCCCTGTTATAAAACCAATTTTGTTACAATATATAATGGTAATTCTATATTTTGGCCCGCTGATAAAGTGATCAGAGTGGATTACTTTATCAGCACTCCCTTTCCTTCATCTATCCCACTGTGGCTCAATCCACAGAGTTCAGGTGCATTGCTTGGCTTCAGTGCCAGAAGATGGGTTTTCAGGCTATATACCACATGCAATGAAGGGACACAATGAATATAATAAAGTCACTCTGTCAACTCAGCTCTGGTTGAAACCTTTCCGTGGCATCTCTGCTTCCACAGGTAAGGGCACAAATTATTAAGTGGCCTTTTCCAGATATAGCCTGTTTTCTTTTTCCTTCACTTTTTAAATTATGTTTTGTTAGTCACCATACAGTACATCATTAGTTTTTGATGTAGTGTTCCATGATTCATTGTTTGCATATAACACCCAGTGCTCCACGCAATATGTGCTTTCCTTAATACCCATCACTGGGCTAACCCATCCCCCCACCCCCCTCCCCTCTAAAACCCTCAGTTTGTTTCTCAGAGTCCATAGTCTCTCATGGTTCTTCTCCCCTTCCCATTCCCCCCCCTTCATTTTTACCTTCCTTCTCCTAATGTCCTCCATGCTGTTCCTTATGTGCCACAAATAAGTGAAACCATATGATAATTGACTTTCTCTTGACTTATTTCACTTAGCATCATCTCCTCCAGTCCCATCTATGTTGATGCAAAAGTTGGGTATTCATCCCTTCTGATGGCTGAGTAATATTCCATTGTATATATGGGCCACATCTTCTTTTTTTTTAATTTTTTATTGTTATGTTAATCACCATATATTACATCATTAGTTTTTGATGCAGTGTTCCATGATTCATTGTTTGTTCATAACACCCAGTGC
>NW_027397806.1:0-14593 GCF_003265705.2 Callorhinus ursinus
TATTCTATATGTACAACATCCTGAACAACACACACACAAACACACACACACGCACGCGCGCTACTAATACTAATAAATGAGTTAATCAAAATGTCAGGGTACAAAATCAACACATAGTAAACAACCAGAAAAGGAAATTAAGGCAATAATTCTATTTCCAGTAGCACCCAAAAGGATAAAATACCTAGGAATAAATAAATACCCATGGAGATGAAAACTTGTACAGTGAAAACTGCAAATTATCGCTAAAATGAGTTAAAGAATGCCTAATTAAATGGGAAGACATGCATGTCCATGGATCAGAAGACTTAATATTGGTAAGGTGGTAATGTCCCCACAAAGTGAGCTCTAGATTCAATGTGATCCCTGTCAGAGCTCCAGTGGCCTTTCTACAGGAATGGAAAAGCTGATCCTCAAATTCATATGGAATGGCAAGGAACCCCAAATAACAAAAAATCTTGAAAATTAAAGACCAAGTGAGAGAACTCACATTTCCCTATTTAAAAACTTATTATAAAGGTACCATGAGTAAAAACAATGTGGCTGAAGAGATACTTTTCCAAAGAAGACATACAGGTAACCAACAGGTACATGTAAAGGTGCTCAGCATCACTTATCATCAGGGAAATGCAAATCAAAATCCTATGAGCCAAGATATGGAAACAACTTAAGTGTTCATCAACAGATGAATTAGATAAGGAAGATTTGGTGTGTGTGTACGCACGCACACACGCACACATTTTTCACCGATGGGAAAGGAGGAAATCCTTCTGTCATTTGTGACAACACGGATGGATCTTGAGGGCATTATGCTAGGTGAAAAAGGCCAGACAGGGGAAGACACATACTACATGTATAACTTATATGTGGAATTTTTTTTAGAGGTCAAACCATAGAAATAGAGAATAAAAGAGTCGTTGCCAAGGACTAGAGAGTTGGGGAAATAGGGAGAAGTTGGTAAAAGGGTACACACTTTCAGCTATAATATGAATAATGTCCGAGGATGTAAATAAAACGTGACCATAGTTGATAATACTGTATTGTATAATTGAATTTTTCTGAGAGTAGAACGTAAGTGTTCTTCCAAAAAAAAAAATAGGTGATGGATGTGTTAATTATATGGTAGGAATGGTTTCACAATGTTTATGTATGTATATATACCACAATATGCACTTTAAGTATCTTATAATTATATCAGTTATATATATCTTAATAAGGATGATACCGGGGCAGTATGGTATTCGCATAAGGACAGACCAGTGGAGTGGGATGGAGATTCCAGAAATAAATCCAAATATCTATGGAAAATTGATTTTTGACAAGGATGCCAAAGCTGTTCAGTATGGAAAGAATAGTTTCTTTAAGACATGGTGAAGAGACAACTGGATGTCCGCATTCAAAAAAATAAAGATGGACCCCTACCTCATCCCATATACAAAAATGAAGCCAGAATTGATGAAAGAGTTAACACTACAAAACTCTTAGAAGAAAGCATAGGGGGCAGATCTTCATGATCTCGGATTTGTCAGAGGATTCTCAGATTCAACACCAAAATCACAAGCAACAAAAGAAAAAAAATAAATTAGACTACTCAAAATTAAACACTTTTGTGTGTCAAAGGGTATTATAAAAATGTGAAAATACAATTTAAGGAATGGGAGAAAATATTAATCCACATATTTTATAAGGGGATAATATCCAAAATACATAAAGAACTCTTAGAACCATACTACAAAATACAACCATATAAAAAATGGGCAAAAAATCAGAATAGACATTTTAGCCAAGAAGATATACAGAGTGGCCAGCAAGCACATGAAGACATTCATCATCTTTGGGCATTAAGGAAACTCAAAACTACACACTTGCTTCACACTCACTAGGATGGCTATAAAGATAATAATTTTTCTGGGGCGGGGTGGCTGCATACTAACACAACTTGGTAGTTTTTATTGTCTAGGACAATGGTTACAGACCACAAAGCCTCGTGAAGACCCATCGCTTGGGCCCAACAAGAGACAATACTCTCCCTCGCAGTTCAGAGTCCTCTGGGCTGTAAGGGGACAGACTTTTCTTACGTGGCTCTGGTAGAGGGTCTGTGACTGTACTCAGTACAAGAAGAGCCATCTCTGAGCCGACTTATGTGGGGGTGGGTGGATAAGGTGGCCATCCTCATTTCCATTACTTGGGTGCAACCCTGAAGACCGGATGTGGATGGCCGAGTTGTTGTGGATGCGGGTCAGCGGCTCTTGTGTATCAGTCTCTGGTTCCAGCTCATCGACAAGCTCCACGGTGGAGGTATTGGCAGCCACCTGCAAGGACCCAAAGCTGCCTGCCTGAAGCTGTAGGGCAATGTTGATGGCACGGTTGATGGCCAGGCCCAAGCCATGAATGTAGATCTCACTGCATGAATTCTGACCCGGAGCCCCTCCATCCAGAAGCTTTTGGCAGCAGGCCACCTGGGCCTTAAAGTCAGTCTTCATGTTGACATAAATGTCATTGGGCCTCCGGGAGAGGCGGTGGGGGAGCCGCTTCTGAAGGGTATACTCCACCGGGTCCAGCTCAGCCTCGACAGCCCCACGGGGCTCTCGGTTTTCCACCATGCTCTGTGCCACTCTCCAGTTCACAGTCCCCTTCCCGAGCACGCGGCCCACTCTGGGCCAAGCCACTCAAGCGCTGCGCCCACCCACTCGGATGGAGCGCGTGGTGCCGGACACGCAGGACCGAGGAAGAGAAGAAAAGCCGCACGCGGGAGGATCGCAAGACTGCGGCCGCCCTTACGGCTCGGGGATCCTGAAAGATAATTTTTTTAATGGAAAATAACCAGCATTGGCAAAGACATGGAGAAATAGTAACTCTTGCACATTGTGATAGGAATGTAAAATGTAGCAACTTCTGTGGAAAACAGTTCAGCCAAAAGGTGGAAACAACCCAAATATCCATCAATGGATGAATAGATAAACAAACTTGTATATACCTATCATGGTCTATTATTCAGCGTTAAAAAGCAATGAAGTTCTGACCCAAATGAATGGCTGAGCCTCAAAAAATCACACTAAGTGAATGAAGTCAGGCACAAAAGGCCGTATATGGTCCTGTATTGTAGGATTCCTTTTATGTGAAGTACGCCAAAGAGACAAGCCGATAGACGCAGAACAGAGATTGCTAGGGAACGGGAGAAAGGGGAAATAAGTGAGTGACTGCTTACAGTAGGAGGCATTTTCTGGGGTGATAAAGAATTTTTGAGGGGCACCTGAGTGGCTCAGTTGTCAAACGTCTGCCTTCGGCTCAGGTCATGATCCCAGCATCCTGGGACTGAGTCCTGCATTGGGCTCCCTGCTCCACGGGAAGCCTGCTTCTCCCTCTCCCACTCTCCCTGCTTGTGTTCCCTCTCTCGTTGTGTCTCTCTCTGTCAAATAAATAAATAAAATCTTTTAAAAAAAGAATTTTTGAAACTAGAGAGGTGGTTGCATAATATTGTGAATACACTAAAGCCCCCGAGTTGTACTCTTCAAAATGATTAAATGTATGTTATGTGAATTTCAACTCAATTAAACAAAAAAGAAGCTGAGCTTTTGGCCTCTGGAGTCCAAACTACTAACTCCAAAGTCACTGTTTTCCTTGAAGGCTGGCTAGGTGGGGAAGAGGGTGGTGATGGGAGGTGGGGCGGGGGGGTTCCAACATGAATTAGGGTAGGGCAGCAGAAGCAGGGAGTGGGAGGGACCTGGGTTAGTTTGCGGGACCCAGAACCCCGGGGTAGGAGACTGGCTGCTTCGGGGACTGGTGGTGGTGGTGGTGCAGGGGAGGCCCAGAGGCTGGGGGGAGCAGGGCTGGACGGGCTCTGGCTGTGTCAGAGTGGCCTCCGCTGCCATGATGGTTTCGCACAGACTTCGGCTGGAGGGTAAGGGCTAGGGTAGAGGGCAGGCTGAGGTCTCTCTACGTCACCCATTCTCCTTCCTGTCCTGCAGATGTTGAACCTCTTTGTGGCTGTGATCATGGACAATTTTGAGTACCTTACACGGGACTCTTCCATCCTAGGGCCTCATCCCCTGGACGAGTTCATCCGGGTCTGGGCTGAGTACGACCCGGCCGTGTGGTGAGTGGCCCCCGTGCTCTGTGGTCCTCAGGCTGGTCCGTGCCACGGATCTCGGGACAGGGCTGGGTGTCCTGTGTCATGTGACACAGGTTTTGTCAAACCCCCTCAGGTTTTGGTGGGGTCTGCAGAGGGTGGTGCCAGGTCCCCTTCTAGGCGGCATGCTCCTTCTCATGCCCACAGTGCTCTTACACAGATCCCTGGGCTGAGAAATGCTCTGTGAGACCCTTAGTCCAGCGCTTAGGAGGTTACAAGTGGTCTGTGAGGCTCAGGTCTCTTGCCAAATGGGATTGTACTGTCTCCTCACAGGTCTGTCACATGAGGGGCGTGGAGGGCTCAAGGGAGACGGTGTGGACACAGCAGGAGGGCCTTCCCTTGGGGCCTCATCATCCTCATGAAGCTTGGAGGCCTTCATGGCAGAAATGACATTCTTCCCGCCGATGATCACAGGCGTCTCCCTCTCTGCCATCTCTTGGGAACAGGAGCCAACATGCACCTCTGTGTCCCCAGCCCAGGCTGCAAATAGCAGGTGCTTGGTGAACTTTCACTGAAATTAAAGGAGCTACCAGGAAGGATCTAGTATATTGAAGACCCTTTGGTCATGGTGGGAAAGGGTTACTGTGTTGCATTAAGTGAAGGGTAGTTTGTTTCCAGACAGAGCAAGTATGTCATGAGGGGACTGGCTTGGGTTAGAATGGTGTTCCGTGATCCATGGGAGAGTCCTGCACACTGAGGACACATACTCTTATCCTCGGGGCTAGCAAAGCAGCATAGACTCACCATCTGCCCATTTGTCTGTTCCTTCATCACTCGCTTCTACACTTGCTTATTCATTCATTCACTCTCTCAAGCAGATACTTGAGTAGTTATTCAGGGCATGCTCTCTGCAAGGCCAACACAGGACATGGAGGGGCCAAGAGACCTGGCTGCTGGGAAAGGCACAGGCCTGCTCATCGCCTCGCTCATGGTGAGCACTCAGCAGACATGAATGTGAATGAACAGTGCATCAGTAAATGGATGGGCATCCGTCCCTTCCCACACTCGAAGGGAATGAGACGACTGTGAAGATGGGGTGTAGCCACTTCCCACCTCCTCTCTCCGAGGCTCCCAGCCTGCCCGTGTCCCCCTCGCATAGCTCTGTGTTTGGTCACCCCTTGCATGGTAGAGGCCTGGAGGAGATGGTCAGTTTCGTCGTGGAGAGGACCCTACTGCCCACAGTTTTTCCCTAAATTGGAGCTCAGCAAGGGGATTGCTCCAGAGCTCGCTGACCCTCAAGCCCCTGGGAGCTTGGCTGGGCTCCCCCACCCTCCTCTCATCCAGCCTTCCTGGAGCCCCTACCCCATCATGTGAGGATCCAGAAGAGGCTGTATGAGACCCTTCCCAGCTGGGCAAGTCCTAAAACCACTGGTAGCACCAGCAACCCTAGGGCATTTCCATTCCTGTAGTGTCTCTGGGTGTTTTCCATTGTAGTGAAAATTGGATAATTGTCATGCAGTGCAGAACAAGCATGGCTTTTATTTATGTTTCAAGGTGTAGGTGACCGTTTTTGTGGCCTCAGAGAGTCCTGTCATTTTGCTGATGGGTCAGCACATTGGCCCTGCAGTGCCCAGTCTCATTCTGGTTCAGGGGTAGGTGTGGGTTCTCTGGTCAGGAGGGCCCAGTCAGGTCAGAGAGCAGGAGAGACTCCAAGTGAGGCAGGCTTGAGGCTCATTCTAGGAGGGTCATCTGCACTGTGGTCTCAAGAGATGCTGCTGTTTCTGGGCACATTGTTTCCAGTATATGTGCTGCTGAAGGGAGCACTGGACACGTTGTTTCTAAAGGGTGTGTTGCAGGGAAGCAGAGATGCTGTATGGGCAGTATGTCCATATGTGCAGGACAAAGGCAAGTCAGTGCAGGCCTGTGAGAAGGGAGGGCTTCCCCCAAATCTTTATGAACTGTAGACCCAGGGCTTCCCCTAGTCTAGCCACAGGTGGAGCAGAATTTGGACATACAGGAAATGGACTTGGGCCTGACTGTGGTTTTCTGATGGTGCAAAGGGGGCTCAGACTGTTTCCCAAATCCAGAGTTCTAAAAATGGGGCCTCTGGAAGGCAGAGGCCATTGGGAGTGGGGAAAGAAAGTGCTGTGGAAGAGTAAACAACAAATATAAGCATCAACCCAGAGGTGGCATCTGTGAAATAGCACACAAGACTGTGGTCCAAAAGTAACAAAAATGTGACCCGCAACTAACACTCAGACTTGCTGCTCCCACATGTGGCCTGGCCTGAAAACATAGCCTGCCTCCAGATGGCGGGGGATAGGGGAAGGCCCAGCAGAGGCAGCTGAGGAGACTGAGTCCTGGGCACAGGACCTAGGGTGCTTTGAGCCCTTCCTAGCCTCCTTGGCAGATGTAGGGATGTGGTCCGCTTTATATCCCAGGTGGCCACTCTGCTCTCTCCTCGTTGTTGGAGAGACTTAAAGAAAAACAAAACTTTGTGAAATTTCCCAAGCTTTCATATGTGTGTATGGCTCTGTGGGTGTGTGCACAAGTGTACACATGTGTGCGTGTTGCATATGTGCATGGGTGTGTTTGTGTGCACATGTGGCATGCGTACATACATGTGTGCAGCAGACATACATGTGTGCATGTGCGCACATGCACATGGTTTGTGTGTATGCGTACGAGTGTGTACAAGTGATTATGTGCAAATGTGTGAGTGCAGTGTATGTGTGCACGTGTGTGTGCATGGGTGTACATGCACATGATTTGTGTGTACGCGTACGAGCGTGCACATGTGATTGTGTGCAAATTTGAGTACAGTGCATGTGTACACATGTTTGTGCTTGTGTGCACGTGTGTGTGAATGTGCAGCAGACATATATGTGTGCATGTGCACACACGTGATTGTGTGCGGATGTGTGAGTGCAGTGCATGTGTGCACATGTGTGTGAATGCACATGTGCAGGGGTGTACACGGGCATGCATGCTTGTGTGTGCACATGTGTGTGAACGCAGGTGTGCATGGGTATGTATGTGCACATTTGCGTGCACACATGCCTGCTGTGGGGAGATGAAGAAGGCATGGAGTTTTTGCTTTCTGGTGCCGCCTTCTTCCATCTTCCCTGTTGCCTCACTTGGTGAAGGGTAGAGAGTCGAGAGGAGAATCACAATCACACCTGTAAGTGATCTGTCTACTCATCTTTTTGTTCATCCATCTGCCCAGTCAACATTCCTGAGCATCCGCCATGTGCTGGGGACCAGGGGTGTATAGGTGAAGCAAGCACGTTCTCTCGGGATGCTGAGTCCAACGGGACGGTGGGAGAACAGAGGAGCCATAGTGTGAGCCCAGGGTGTTTGAGGAGGGAGAAACCCCATCTCGCCGTTGAGTCAGAGGAGGTGGCATTTGAGCCAAACTGAAGAAGTCAGGATGGATTGAGCTCTAGAGAAGAGGTTGGGGCCGGGGCTGAAGGGAAGGGGCTCTGATTGTGTCTGATGGAGAAGAGAACGCATTGCAAAGGGGCTGGAAGGGCGGCTGGGACAGGTTGAGATGGTCTTGAAATTTGGGATAAACAAGGAGCTTTGACTTTGCTTTATAGACAGCGAGGACAGTTTTTTGCATTGCTGTGACAGTATGGTGCCCCCACTTTCCATCTGGTGCCGTCTGAGGGATTCGGTGGTGGAAGAGAGAAGATGAGCCAGAGAACAGGCTGTGAATTGGGTTGGGTGATTACTGGGGCTGGGGGCTTCACCATGCTTCCAAAACCTTCGTCATGATCCTTTAGGTCCAGTGAGTTAACAAGCACCTTGGGTGAGGCCAAAGTGGGGCTTCCTCTTTCTTCCCTCTTTTGCAGAAGTCACTTGGAGCTGACTGGACAGGAAAGAGAAACGTCGGTGTTGGCCAGGGTGCCCCCCCCTGGGACTAGGGGTTCCTTAGCCGGGCCAGCAGACTCCAGGAGATGCAGGAGGTAGAGATGGTCAGGAGAGCCAGGTGTGGGGTCTCCAGAACTCAGGGAGCGAGAGCAGGGGCTACCAGAGAGGGTGGGCGAACAAGACCTGGGGGGAGGTGGGCCAGTGGTTGAAGTGTGTGCACAGTGGGGCCTTGCAACAGGCGCCAGCGCTGGTTCTGTATGGTGTGCCTCCTGCCCACATCAGGCTCTGGAAATGGTCTTGGGATTGCCCTGCCTCCCGGGGCTTTCTGAGCCCCAGGATTCCCTGCAGGGAGCTGCCTGTCCAGCCGCCCGGCTCCTCTTCCTGTCGCAGGCCGGGTGGGTGGGCGGGACGGGCTCATCGTGCCTTGGTTGCCATAACCTGTGACATTTCCTTTCCAGTTGCCAGGTTCATTGTAAGGATAGGTACAGTTTGTTGCATTGTATTGCGCCCCCGACGACTTAGGGAAGAACTGCCTTCCTAGGTTGGCCTACAAGGTTTGCAACTTCAGAGCCTCCATCTGACATACTCTTCCCTGACTGAAATGCAAACACAGCGCACACTCCCTGCCTGGTTTGGGAATGAGGACACCTCAGCCTTCTTTCCTCCTGCCCTGCCCCGCCCCGCACTCCAACCTCCTGGACGCTCTGGTCCCCCATCTGATCCCCCACAGCCATGACTGAGCTGACTGTGCTCCTGGCAGTGTAACAGGCCCATGGGCAGTGTAGACAGCCCCACAGGATGTTTCCATTCCCAATGTCTGTGTGGTTGAGACAAGTGCTTCCTCCTTCACAGTCTCTTAACCCTCCAAATGTTGGATGTAGCCCTGTCCACAACAGCCATGTAGCCATACAGAAGACTGACCCTGCAGTCTTTGGCCTCCCAATTGTGATGTAAACCTTTGACATACGTATTTGTTAAGAATTAAGGTTATGGGATTTACTGTGTCTCCCAGCAGGCAGTTTCTCAGTGAGGCTGCCTGGTTTCAGAGAGTCACATGCATGATTCAGGGACTGTGGCCTCCAGAAAGTCTGCCATGTGTGGATTTGTGGTGTGGAGTAATCCTTGAGCCTCCCACTGTTTCAGTGAGCGATACTTTCCTTATCATCCTCACATTTCCTCTCTGATCTTCATGAAGGATAGAGAAGAGACTGGAGAATGAGCCAATTTGTTCTTTGGGGAGGAGCGATTAATGTGGGGGGCAGGTGTGAGTCCAGGGCTCCTTCCTCCCAGGGAGAAGAGTGAGGTCTGTGTGCCTTCCAGTCTCTGAGATGCGAGGACCCAATATCCAAGGCAGGAGCCTTGAGTTTCCCATCAACAGCGAAGTTGTTTCTTCAGCAAGTGGGAGAGCGCCTTGCCATCATGGGAAAACAGCAAGAGCACTGGATGGGCGTCTGCAGCCCGTGACCCTAAGTGACCCCTTCCTTCCTTGGGCTTCAGATCCAAAGCCGTGCAGTCAGTCACCAGTGATGCGGAATCTGCTGCTTTCCCAGCCTGGCATCTCTTCTCACGTCCAATCCAGCACCTCAGCTTGCATTTGGGAACCCCATGTCACCTGCCTACCATCCAGACAGTTCCAGAGGGCAGACCCCACTTTCCACCCACTTCAGAGATGGGTGTATGATCCAGTCTACCCAACCCCTTGCTCTATTTTCTGGGTGCTCTGATGGCTTCAAGGATGAGAGTGTGACCCAAGCTGGGCCAAAGACCCTTAAAGCCATGACATTTCATGGACCCCAAGGGAAAGAGAAACCCTTCCCAGTAGAATGGATGGTGAGTGGGTGTCAGCCTGGATTTGTGGGAGGCCCCAGATGCAGTGAGAGAGACTGTGCCTATGAATGGGGCCACCCCAGAGCACTTGGCAGGATGGAGGGTTGGAGAGGGTCTAGGTCACATTGTGAGAGTGTGAGCCTTTGGGCCTGCCAGGTCCAAACCCACTCTTGTCTCTTGCAAGTACTAAGGTATTTATACCATTAAAAAATATTAAATTCTTTTACTGTAGTAAGTGTGTCCAGTCCCTTGCCATCCAAAAAAGAACTAGGGGACACATCAGGATCCACAATTCATGAGACTCCCTGTGCACAGTGTCCTCACTGACCAGGGTATGGATGGGGGAGAGGAAGACAGTGAGTGGGGTCGGGTCTAAGGGCTGCTTCAGAACAGTTCTGTCCCTGTTCCTTTTCTGTCCTAGGAGAGGAAAACCCCGGAACAGTGAGAGGAGAACCAGCAGGAAGATGAGGCCCTGGATGGCTAATTGGTCTGCCTGTTTTTTCCTTATTTTAACGTCCATTTTATTATTGTGCATTTTTATTAGGAAATCACCCATTTCCTCTAGGCTTCCAGTCCGATGCAATAGGTTTTCCTTTTTTGACCTTTAATGTCTGTTTTTTTAAAGATTTTATTTATTTATTTGACAGACCGAGTGAGCAAGAGAGAGAGCACAAGCAGGGTGAGCAGCAGGGAGAGGGAGAAGCAGGCTCCCGCGGAGCAGGGAGCCCGACGTGGGGCTCGATCCCAGGACCCTGGGATCATGACCTGAGCCGAAAGCAGACGTTTAACTCACTGAGT
The DNA here is from genome assembly GCF_003265705.2 of Callorhinus ursinus. Taxonomy (NCBI): domain Eukaryota; kingdom Metazoa; phylum Chordata; class Mammalia; order Carnivora; family Otariidae; genus Callorhinus; species Callorhinus ursinus. The sequence goes on from NW_027397806.1 coordinate 10,568, forward strand.
CACCCAGGCGCCCCTGATTTCTTCTCTTTTTCTAGTTTTCTAAAAAATTGTCACAATTAGTGAAGAACTATTGATATGTTATTTTTAGCGGGAGTCCATATTTTATTCAGGTTCCCTCTGTTCTATCTTTTCTTGCTCCAGGATCCTATGCAGGGCATCACGTGACATGTGCTCATCATGTGTCTTTAGGCTCTCCTTGGCTGTGACAGTTTCTCAGACTAGCTTTGTTTCAGTGACCTTGGCAGTGTTGAGGAGGACCGGTCAGGCATTTTGTAGAAAGTCCCCCATTGGGATTTACTTGTTTTCCTCCTGATTAGACTGGGGTTATGGGTTTTGAGGAAGCAGATCAGGGAGGTAAAGTGCTTTGTCGTTACTTTACAACAAGGGAACACTTGTCACTGTCCTTGTTAACGTTGGTCACCTGGCTGAGGCAGCATTGGTCAGGCTTCCCCACCAGGAAGTTACTCTTTCCCATGTGCAGGAAGACAACAGCCCTGAATCCCCACTTTAGGAGAGGAGAGTTAGCTCCATTTACTTGATGAATGGTTGAGTATCTACATCTATTAGTTGGAATTCTTATAGGAGAGGTCTATTCAATCCTGGTTATAAAAAGCTATGTAATTTGTTAATAAAAAGGCAACAAAGTAATTTAAAAGATCCCAGTCCCATTGGCTTCATTGAACAATTCATGAAACAGGCAGCATCCCGTTTAGCAAAAAGAAAGGGGCTCCTTTGAGCTGCAGGGAGGGGAAGGATTTTAAAGGCAGAGAGGGATTGAAAAAAAGAAATTACTAGAAAAGGATGCACTATTTTAGGCAATGTCCCCCTCCTAAGGGGAACAGAAGGGGTCATTCAGTTCATTTTCTAGGTTGACCGGTTAAAGTTTATGTGGAGGTGAGGGTGTGTGGAACTGCAGTTAGGTCAGGTAGTAAGTCTTGGTTTGCTGGCTTGGGTCTCTTGACATAAGTGACTCCATTTTGGCCCTGTGGTTTCTTTTTAAAAAATCGTTTATTTGGGGGCACCTGGGTGGCTCAGTCAGTTAAGTGTCTACCTTCAGCTCAGGTCATGATCTCAGAGTCCTGGGATCGAGCCCCACGTCGGGCCCCCTGCTCAATGGGGGGTCTGCTTCTCCCTCTCCCTCTGTCTCTCCCCTCTGCTTATGCACTCTCTCTCCCTCTCAAATAAATAAATAAAATCTTAAAAAGAATCATTTATTTTTACTAGCGCAGACACCAGGGTAGTTTATGTTCCAGCAGGACAGTGTTTGGTCGCTGGCTCATTCCTCCTTTGGTGATGGAGAGCACTTCCCATTGGCTCCTGCTTTCCATTGACATCATTCCATCTCTGTGGCTCTTTTCTTGGTACTTCCTTACTTTCTGATACATCAAGATTATCCTGGCTCCTATACTTACTGTCCAAGTTCTAGCGTCAGCAATTTCTTTAAGGAGCTCTGGTTAGTAGAGAATGGTATTAAAGTCTTACACGTGGGAGCTAAATGCCCATGCTCAGCGGACAATGCAAGGCAATATATGCCTGTATTCCTACCTATGTCGACACACCTAATGATAAAGATTTCTCTGTGGAACCGTCTCTCTCTATATTAAGCTAAGGACAAGTTTATACTGATGTCTCCAACCTGGTCCGCCACCACATGGAGATTGTGATCTTCTCCCTTTGCTCATCTGTAACTTCCTACTCTAACAGTGACAAACCTGGCTCTCACCACCGGCCCTTTATTTAATTCATTGCTCCATTCCAGATTACAGATGTGGTGTTTTCAGAACTGTTATCTACCACTCTGATGGCAGAGAACTTTATCAAATAGAGTCCACTGTGTACGTACAGTACATTTTTTCTTTAATCTACAGATTCCATTCACTTCCAAAGTTGCTTAGGTCAGCACATTTTGTCATACAACCTACAATGAGGGTTTTTCCCCCCATATGTTTCTAATACAGTTAGATTATGTGTCACGTTCTGTATTCCATTGAAGGGGAGGAAGAAATTTTCCTTGGTTCAAGGTTCTTACCGCGGGACGAAGAAAGAAATTGACATGAGACAGATAAATAGGAGAAAAAACCTAAAGTGCAATGATGTGGAGATCCAATAATGAACCTGAGGTCTAAAGAAATGACCAAGGAAGCCAGGTTTTATACTTTTTGGAGAAAGAGAAACTACACCTTTGATGAAATCACAGGACAAAGAAAACTTAACCTTGGGAGCTTCAATTAGTAAGGAATTCTAAACAACATTTGGGTTGGGGTCGTAAATTAGTAAAAAGTAACAAGGGTTGTTTATACAGCCTTATGGGCTCCAAATCTGTCTCTGGTGATGTCGAAATCTCTTTACCTCCTGGTAGAGGGACATCTTCACATGGGAGATAGATTTCCTTTCCAGGGGGACAAAGGAGGGTCTAAGTGTCCTCATGGCATAGGCTGTCTCTCAAGTAACTTTTATTTAAAATGATCTGCATGTCAAAGTGGCAGATTTGGGGCAGACTGCCCTTGGCCCCCACACCATTCTGTGACACTCCCACATCCTAAACAACTTACTTTCAGTAGATTATTATTTACTCTTTGGGATGTAGAAATGTTTGTATTTTCTAAAGATTTTATTTTTAAATAATCTCCACACCCAACATGGGGCCCGAATTCACAACCCCAAGATCAAGAGTTGCACGCTCCACCAACTGAGCCAGCCAGGGGCCCCAAAAGGTTTGGGCTTTGACAAATACATAGTGGCACGTATAAATCATGAAAATATCACGGAATTCACTCCCAGATCCTTATATCATCTCTAGTTTTGCCTTTTCCAGAATCTCCTACAAATCGGGTCACTCAGTGTGCAGCCTTTTCAGACTGGATTCTTTCACTTAGAAAAATACATGTAAAGTTCATCCATGTGATTGTATGGGGTGATGGTTCATTTCTTTTTATTGCTGAATAGATTAACAGGAGAAAAACAAGTCAAAGTTTAATATGCATATGTACTGTATTCATGTGAGATACCCAGGAAAATGGTGTAATTCCTTGAAGTGGCTCAGCCCTCACCCTAAATGCTATCTTCAGCTAAAGAGCAAAAGATTTTGGGTGGTGGGAAGGCCAGTTAAGGGATGTTCTCAGGTGAGCACAGTAAACGAAGGTATGGATGTTACACAGCTTTAAGTCTGTGCCTTCTCTTTTGGTAAGAGTTTCTTGAGATTTAGTAATTCTGTTCCTGATACAGAGGGAGACAGGTGTACAAATGGGGCATTCCTTTATAAGTGTACATTTCACTCACCAAATGGCAACTTTTATCCGGTTTTCAGAGATTCTCCCATGTCTGGCGTTTCTTAAAATTAATCAGCCCAAATATCCCTTGTGCCAAAGAGGTATATTTTGCATGGCATATTCTGCTTCCTTCACATGGATGCACTTAGCTTGCTTATGGATTCATTTATGGAAGGACATCCTGGTTTCCTTAAGTTTATAACCATTATGAATAGTGCTACCTTGCATAACTGCATGTGAGTTTTTGTTCAGAAATAGTTTTTCAAAGCAGTTGCTAAATACTAGAGGTGCAATTGTTGGATCTTAACATGAGACTTACTTAGGTTTGGAAAAAATGGCCAAAATGTCTTCTAAAGGGACAGTTGCTGCTATTCCTCACCTTCCAGCAATTGGTGTTCTTGTTTTTGGAGTTTAGTATTTGTGATAGGTGTGCAGTGCTGTCTCACTGTTGTTTAAATTTGTACTTTCCTAATGATGATGTCAAACATATTTTTGTATGCTTATTTTGTATCTGTATATCTTCTTTGTCCAGGCATCTGTTCAGATCCTTACCCATTAACAATTAGGATGTTTGTTTCCTTATCATTGAGTTCTGATAGTCTTTTGTATTTTTTGAATACAAATCTTTTACCAGATTTGTGCTTTGCAAATTTTTCCACCCAGTTTGTGGCTTGTCTTTTAGTTTTCTGAGCAAGGTCTTTCACAGAGCAAAAGTTTATTTTTTTTAAGATTTTATTTATTTATTTGACAGAGAGAG
>NW_027397806.1:14693-17587 GCF_003265705.2 Callorhinus ursinus
GCAGGGCGAGTGGGAGAGGGAGAAGCGGGCTCCCCGCTGAGCAGGGAGCCCAATGTAGGGCTCGATCCCAGGACCCTGAGATCATGACCTGAGCCAAAGGCGGACGCTTAATGACTGAGCCACCCAGGCACCCCACAAAAGTTTTAATTTTAGGAAGTTCATGTTATCAATTTTTTTCTTTTGTGGATTGGATTTTGGTGTGTGTAAAAGCTCATCACTGAACCCAAGACCATGTGGATTTTCTTTTTTTACTTTTTGTTTTTTGAAAGATTTTAGTTATTTATATGACAGAGAGAGAGCGAAAGAGAGAGAGCAATCACAAGCAGGGGGAACAGCAGGCAGGGGAGAAGCAGGCTCCCTGCTGAGCAAGGAGCCTGACGCGGGGCTCGATCCCAGGACCCTGGGATCACGACCTGAGCTGCAGGCAGCCGCTTAACTGACTGAGCCACCCAGGCGCCCCCTTTATTTTGATAGTTTTACATTTTAAATTTATCTACAATTTTGAATGAATTTTTGTGTAAGTTGTAAAGCCTGTGTCTGCATTTCACTTAATTCCGTATGGTTTCTAATTAATTGTTTCTATTTCTGGGGAAGTCAGGGGATTATTGGACTCCATTTCAGTTCGAATTTCCCAAATGTAATGGATTCAGCTGGATTCCAGAAGGGACTGGTGCCTCCACGGAACTGAGTGCACGGCAACCTGCACTGCCCCCACCTCCCGCAGGGGGCGCCCGAGTCCCACCCCGCGACCCGTGCGGGGCAAAGGCGCTCAGCCCTCCTCCTCCGGGGCGAGGATAGGTGTTCCAAGGCCTCAGGACCGACCCACTGTGCTGACGCCCAGGCTTCGGGAGGACTTGGGGCCTCAGCCACGGTCAGGAGCCGGCCTCCTGTGGACCCACTGTGGAGACTTCGGGAGGACGTGGGGCCGCGTCCACGCTGACAGGAACTAGGCCTCCTCAGGACCTGCTGTGGAGACTTTGGGTGGATGTGGGGCCGCGTCCACGCTGACGGGAGCCGGCATCCTCAGGACCCGCTGTGGAGGACGTGGCTCCGCGTCCACGCTGACGGGAGCCGGCCCCCTCTGGACCCGCTGTGGAGGATGTGGGTCCGCGTCCACGCTGACAGGAACTAGGCCTCCTCAGGACCCGCTGTGGAGACTTCGGGAGGACGTGGGTCCGTGTCTACACTGACAGGAGCCGGGCCTCCTCAGGACCCGCTGTGGAGGACGTTGGTCCGCGTCCACGCTGACGGGAGCCGGGCTCCTCAGGATCCGCTGTGGAGGATGTGGGGCCGCGTCCACGCTGACGGGAGCCGGCCTCGTCAGGACCCGCTGTGGGGACTTCGGGAGGATGTGGGTCCGCGTCTACACTGACAGGGGCCAGGTCTCCTCAGGACTCGCGGAGGGAGGAGAAGGTGAGGAGAAGCCGCCTGAGCGGGGACTGCGGAGGGGGTGCGAGCTCACAGGTCCCCCTGGAGGAAGGGCGCGCTGTGTAGGCGCCGGGGCTTTGTGCGCGGTGACGCAGGGTCCCGCGCGGTGTTGTGCGCGGGGCTGTAGGTTCTCCCCTTCCTGGGCTCGGATCCGCTCGGTGGTCCCGGGGTCTGTGTTCACGCGCCCCTCGGATTCGGTTCCGGGGCTCCTCAGCCAGGCTGCGGTCAGGGAGCCGACCCCCGCCGCGGCGCTTACGCTCCCTGGGCCTCGGCCCTGCGTGTCCTCCCCGCGGCCGCACCGTCGGGGCCGGGGTGGAGCTCTGCCTCCGACACGAAGGTCAGCGTCTCCGCTTCTCCGGGCCGTGCTGACCTGGTGGTTTGAAGAGGAACCGACTCTGCGGGAAACCCGTCACCGCAGCGCAGATCCTCCCTCTCCACACTCAGACCCCAGCCGGCGTCTCCTCGCCTCACGCAGGGTGCTTCAGGGCGTGTTACCCCCGACGGGGACACTGTCCCGCGGAATCACCACAGAACCCTAAGTGAGGACGTCATCCCGGTGTCCACGTTATAACCCAGGCCACGGGGCCCACTTCCCCTGTCGCCACCTGCCCCGCGGTCTGAAGCGTCCTTTCCATTCGGATCCAGTTCTTTCTGGAACTGCTCCCGACACTCTGCCTTATTTGGGTGACCTTGGTGGATGTAAAGAGTGCGATGGGTCCAGTCTGGGTGGACGGTCGTGGCTTGTAACGGGGGCTGTTTTCAGTGTCCGTCCCCGTTGTGACCTGCATCGGTCCCTCATTCCCGTTTGCACTGTGACTAAACATAGTCACAGTGACCCCTCAGAACGTGTCAGGTGCACAGTTCTCGGCCTTAGCTGGGTTCCCACGGTGGCACGTCATTCTCCAGAACTTCTTCCTTCTCCCCGAGGGCGGCTCTGTATGCAGGAGACACCAGTTCCCCATTCCCCTTCCCCTCGGCCCCGCAGCCACATTCTACTGTGTGTCTCAGGACACTTCATGTAAGTGGGACCACAGGGCATCTGTCCTTCTGTGACTGGCTGATGTCACTCAGCGTGATGACTTCCAGCTTCATGCGTGTTGTCGCCTGTGTCAGAGCCCCCTTCGTTTTTAAGGCTGAATCGTGTTCCGTGGTGTGTACACCACGTTTTGTTTATCCATTCGTCTTGTCAGTGGACACTTGGTTTGCTTCCCCCTTTTGGCTGTGGTGAAAAATGCTGCTCTGAATAAGGGTACTTCTCCTTTCAATTTTTGGGGTATGTATCTAGGAGTATAATTGTTGAACCATATGGTAATTCTCCTTTGATCTATTTGCCTAAATGCCAAAATATTTTATACATAGACTGCACCATTTCTCACAAACAAGGTGTAAGGGTTTCAGTTTCTCAACATCCGTTCCAAAATTTGTTATTTTAGTTTTCTTGATTATAGTGATTCCGTTGTGTGTAA
>NW_027397807.1:0-1003 GCF_003265705.2 Callorhinus ursinus
CATGGAACACTACATCAAAAATTGATGTATGGTGATTAACATAACATTAACAAATTAAAAAAAATAAAAGATAAAAAAACTCTTAGAAAAAATAAAAACTAGTTTCTTGAGGGGCACCTGGCTGGCTCAGTCGGTAGAGCATGCAACTCTTGATCTTAGGATTGTGAATTCGAGCCCACATTGAGTGTAGAGATTACTCAAAAAATTTTGTTTTAAATCTTATAAAAAAAACTAATTTCTTGAGATAGATTCTTAGTTAATTGATTTTCACCTTTTAGTCTTTTCTAATACATGTATTTAATGCTATGCATTTCCCTCTTATATAAATTTATTTTCATCACATACATTCTTATGTCATATTTTATTAGTATTCATTTCAAAATACTTTCAAATACCCATTGTGATTTGTACTATGATCTACTGATTATTTAGAAATGAATTGTTTAATTTACAAACATGGCGATTTTGTTACATATTGGTAACTTAATTTGATATTCAGAGAACATACTCCAAAAGATTATTCCAATCTTTTGAAAGTTTTTGAGACTTACTTGATAAACCAGCATGTGGCAATTTTTGTCAAATCTCCAGTGTCATTTTGGCTTTGTGGATATTGTATGTAAGTCTTGCCAATTTTAGCTTTGTATATGTTGAGGCTAAATAATTAGGTACATATAGATCAAGGACTGTTATATCTTCCTGTTGAATTGAACCATTTATCATTAAGAAATGCCATCTTTGGGGTTCCTGGTGGCTCAGTCTGCCTTTGGCTCAGGTCATGGTCCCAGGGTCCTGGGATCGAGCCCCGCATCAGGCTCCCTGCTTGGAAGGAAGCCTGCTTCTCCCTCTCCCACTCCCCCTGCTTGTGTTCCCTCTCCCGCTCTGTCTTTCTCTGTCAAATAAATAAATAAAATCTTAAAAAAAAAAAAGAAATGCCATCTTTATCTCTAATAGTTCTTCAGTCTATTAAGGCCCTGCTAATACAATCACAGTAGCTTTCTTT
>NW_027397807.1:1013-17557 GCF_003265705.2 Callorhinus ursinus
ATTATTAATGATTTGGATCTGTTTTTACCATCAAAGCTTTTATTTCATTTTATCCCACTTTTTAAATTTGTTTTTAGTCCCTTCTTTTTCTTTGAATTACTATCACTGCATAACCCCATTTTCACAAGATGTTAGCCTATTCTTATATGATTATTCTCTATCTCCTGCTCTCCTGTTATATTGATAATACCCAGACCAATGATTCAAATATTTTGGTTTCAGAAATTCTTTATACTCTGAAAAAATATTTGGAACTCCGAAGAGTTTTTGTTTATGGAAGTAATATCTATTAAAATCTTTTATTTTAAAAATTAAAACTGAGAACTTTTTTAAAAAAAGATTTTATTTATTTATTAGAGAGCGAGAGAACAAGCAGGGTAGTGGGAGAGGGAGAAGCAGGCTCCCCACTGAGCAGGGAGCCTGATGCGGAACTCGATCCCAGGACCCCGGGATCATGCCCTGAGCTGAAAGCAGTCGCTTAATCAACTGAGCCACCCAGGTGCCCAAAACTGAGAATTTTAATATATTTATTAATTCACTGAAAAATGTAATAGCAAACCCATTACATGATAACATAAAGAACATATTTTTATGAAAAATACCTGCATTTTGCAAATGAAATAGTAGCATTGTTTCACATTTTAGCTGATCTCTTTTTGTCTGCCTTAGAGAAGATAGCTAGATTCTCTTATTTGCTACAACATTAATTTAAAAAAAATTTATAAGTCATATAGGCTCTGGAAAACTCCTGTATACACCCATGAGAGGGAGTGACAAGGCAAATAACATTTTAGTAGTATGATGGAAATTGTTTTGCCCTTGTGGATCCCCTGAAAGAATCTCAGGGATTTTCAGGGGTCCACAAGCCATATTTTGAGACCAGTGATCTTAAGACTTTAACAACGCATCCAAATCATGGGGAGGCTGGTTAACTCACAGATTGCTGGGCTCCATACCCAGAGTTTCTGATTCAGCATGTCTAGGATGGGGTCTGATAATTCGTATTTCTAACAAATTCTCAGGTGATGCTGCTGCTGCTGGTCTACTTTGAGAATCACCGATCTGGACTTTTAATTCTATATTATTATGGATATAATTTCTCTTTGTCTTTACTTGTAACTACTTTTAAAACAACATCAAAGTCTACTAAGATATTTCATCACTGTAACCTCACATACATCTTACACTATCTCCTGGAATTTCTTCTTCTCTAATTGAAGTACTTAATACAACACTGACTTCAGTATGAGTGTTTTTGTGACAGTCAGAGGGTTTTGATGCTTGAGAATATTTTTAGCATTACTTCACATTTAAATAACAATTTGAGTGAATATCAGTTTCTTGGTTTTATGGTTCTAGATATTTTTTTCCCAATACATTGAAAACATTAATATTTTTCATTCATTTTTTTTTATGGCTGTTTCTCATGTTCTATTGAAACATCTGAAATAACTTAATCCATGCTTGTTAATGCAGGATCTGTCCTTTTTCTCTAGGAGTGTTCACAATTTCCTCCTTGCTTTTGATGCTCACATGTTCTTATTAGATATCTAATGTGGGGTTTCTCCTTGTATTTCCTCTTTGGGAGTCTCTGGCCCTTTCAGTCTGAAGCCTTCTCCTTCTTCATGTTTCTCTTCTCTTTCATTCAGGGAAACTCATCTCCATTATTTCTTCAAATATTTCCTCTTCATTATTGCTCCCTCTTTCAGGGATTTCTGTTATCCCAAAGTTATCACTTCCACTTCTATTCCTTCTACCCCATCACTTCTTAGATTTTTAAAAATATTTTATGTGGGTTTCTTTTTCTTTTCTTTTTTCTTTTTTTTTTGCTTTTATTCTTCCCTCTGGGAATTTTTTCTCAGTGCAGTCTTTCCATTGCTAACCCATTCCTTTAGCTAATTCTTTCTGCTGTCTCTTTCATATATATTCTTTACTTCAACTACTTGCCCTTTTTAAAATTTTTTTATTGTTATGTTAATCACCATACATTACATCATTAGTTTTTGATGTATTGACTTTTTATATCTGATATTTCTTCATGGTCCTTTTTAATGTTTTCTTCTGATTTTGCATCATTTTGAAATAATTTCTATTATTTCTTTTAAATTTTTCCTTAGGCAAACGAACTTTTGGTGCCAATATGTTGCTTTTGGTGGAATATATAACCTACTATTTTCATTTGAAATAGTAGGTTATTTGAGGTCATTTGCTCCTCAAATGTCTTATTATTTTGGCTTGTGAGGTCCTTTTCCCCTGAGATATTCACTGTTTTGTCAGGCAACCATAGACCTTGGTTTGCAACAGCCCTAATTAGCTCAGGTTAAGGAACTAAGCCCTGTGAAAGAGAAGGCTGGGCATGGAAAACCAACCAGTCACTTCTGGCCTTTAGGTGAGGGCCTTATTCTTTGCCTACCAGAAGGAAGCATCCTTAGATTGTATAACTAATCAGCCCTGGCAGTTTGGAAGGGAAGAAGTGGAGAACTCCTGCTCAAAGTCTGTCTCCACTTAACTACTTCTTAGCACCTCAAAAGCACATGTCTTGGGAGCTGCCTCATTTGTGTTACCTAGAACACCTGGATGGGAGCCGAGAGCCATGTGTGATGGCAGAAATTGTTTGCTCAAGACAATAACATAGGAGAGCAAGAGCAGAACACCAGGAGTTCCTATCTTATTGTACCCTCCCAAAGCGTGTAGTTATGCTTCCTATTAAAGGCCAGAGCCTTATCTATACACCAGTTCAAAATATATAACTCCAGGTCTCCCAGAAATTTTTTGGCATTTTTCTCTTTTAGTTCTTTGGGGAAGGCAGTCAGCCTTCATGCTTGGTTCAGTGTCTTGGAGAATCTTGATCCTAATCCATTTCTAATTTTTCCAAAAGTGTGATCTTGGACAAGTTACTTTATTTCTCCTTAGTTTTCTTATCCATGAAATGGGACTAATATATAATATCAATAGCAATGTAAAAATTAAAAATAATATATACACATATATATTTTATATATTAATATACAATACATGCATATATATATACATATTACATGTTTTAATATATTAAAAGTGGTTAATATTATTGTTGGCATGAAGTAGACACTGCTCTATAGTTGCTATTATAATTGTTGTGGTTGTTACATGTGGTTGTTATAATTGAGGGCTAGAGCCTGACTTTCTATTCTGCAATGGAATGTTCTGGACAATGAAGTGCAATACTGCTGTACCTGTAAGAATTGTTTTTATTGTGTTTAAGATACATTACTGACATTATATTTCCTTTTCCTGTGGGGTCATATATGTACAGTTATTCAGAGGATTTGGGGCCTGGCCTCCAAGAAAGGGAAATATGGCCCACAGAATTCTCGCTGAGCAGAAGTAACCGACCCAGGGGGAGGGGATGGATGACCATTGTGGATAATGGGAATAGCCATATCCATGATCTAGCACTTACTTTACTTTTTGCATATTGCAGTTTTCTTCTGTTAGAGCCCAATGCCTTCAATAATGTGATATTACACATGGCAGAGTGGTCTTGCTCATGCTTGGGTAATTAAGGGATTAAAATTAAGGAATAGAAATTAAGGGATAGAAACAGTTCTTGAGGCTAGAAGTTTGAAATCAAGGAGTCAGAAAGGCCATGCTCCTTCGAGAGAAGGACCCTTCCTTGCCTATTCCTAGCTTCGGTGGCCCCTAACATTCATTGGATTGTGGCCATATCACTCCAATCTCTGCCTACCTGCCTTCATGTGGTCTTCTCTCTGTCTCTGTGACTCTCTTCTTATAAGGATTGTTGTCATTAGGGATAGAATGGATGCATACATCCCATTCTTGGGATGATGAGTCTTGAGAAGCTGATCACGAAATATTAAGAAGAGTCTTCTACAAAAACCTGATCCAGTCTCAGATGGTTGACTGAGGTGAAAATGGACAAACAGGTTGGACCTGTGGGACACCCCGATATGCCACAGGGATTCTCAGAAATATCTGAGGCAAGGAATCTGGTAAAACAGTAGGCTTCCTACAACAGCAGGATAGGGGATAGACAAGTTATGGTTTGCCATTAAAGGCAACTGTGACTCTATAGGATGGAGAACCATAACTGTTGCATTGCACTGTTAGTTCTGAATGCTATCTGTTAATATTACCACACTCCAACACTTGGTATGCACACTAATGACAGATGTCTTTTGCCTCATCTCCAGCTTGGATGACTCCTGGGGGCAGATCTCTTGACCTTAAGCCACTTGATTTATTAGCCTCCTGCCATGGGCACTTGGCTACCCTTCATTCAGCAGCACTGACTTTTGAAGCGGACTCAGTGACATCATAGTCAGCCACACCTACTGTAAGTTCTCATCAACATGCATCCTTAATTTCTCTCTTCCCAGGATGGATATGGGATGGGAAGCAAAGAAAATATATATGCTGATTTCTTAAACTCACACATATTTATTCTTAAAATATATCTTTCTTTTCTCCCTTGGGGGCCAATGAAACCTGCTTGAACTTTCATTTCCACAACTAAAATGATGTGGCTCATTTCTTATCCTCATCCGAGGAATAGCCAATTGCTGGTAGGTCAGTAAACTCCCAGAGGGGATAAAATGGAAGCTGATGCTATTTTAAAAATGCCAGGAAATCTTCCACTATGCCTAAATATGGGTACAGGAGACCTAGGTTCTTTAACTGCATCTCCCAACTTCAGTAACTACTTTGAGAAGCTTCTTGGATGAAGGATATCTGAATAATTCTCATGGAGTCAAGGATATCTGAACAACTCAGAGGGGCTTTGACTGCCTCCTGGGCCACTTGCATAAACTTCACTCTGTGGAGCTCATAAATTCCAAGGCTGGACAAGGCTGGACAAAGCAAGGTCCCTCCTTCCTTGGGGACAGAGTCTGTTTCCTTCTACCCTGAGCAGTAACACTCACAGCCTTTGTTATGGCCTCCTTAGAACTCTGTACATAGCAACCAGGGCAGAAGGTGAGCGGGTCTCTTCCTATTAAATATGATGCCACCAAGCTGTTACTGTCAGTTACTGCCATTAAAATGAGAGCTGTTGGTTAGCCCTTAGTGGAAAGAAACAATCTTCTCTCTACTCTTGTTTCTCAGTCAGAACAGACTTTTCATTCTATCCCAAAATGTGCATACTGACCCAAAGAGGGTTACTCTGAGAATTTCCCAGGCATCATCTACCCAGGAGGCTCGGCATTATGAGCTTAAGGCAGAGCCAGGATCTCAGTGGAGATCAGTGGCTTGGCTTTGAGCCTTCACTGTTCCCACCCTCCCTAGCCACCCCCTAAGCTCTCCCAATGGTTGGGCCCTGAGCTAAGGACAGTTTTCTTCTTTCAAAGATGTAAAATCCATCAGGAACTACTCTCCCTCCCCAACCTAAGTCGGGGAGTTGTCATAGTGGAAAGAGAGATGTGTGTGCTCGTGTGTGCGCGCGTGTGTGTGTGTGTGTGTGTGTGCGCGCGTGAGCATGCACACCTGTTCCCACATGTGCCTGTGCATGGGGTTCTTACATGTGTATTTAATGGGCATATGTGAATTTTTGTGTGTATGTTTATATCGTGTGTAGTGTGTTGACAGAGAACTTCAATCTTCTTTCCTCTCATTTCCCCATCCACAGCTGGTGTAATTTTTTTTTATGGCCAGGTAACCTCTTATAATTTATTTGCTTTATTTTTTCTGTCTTCATGTGTATGTATGCAGCAAAAAAAAATGATCAGAATTTTGACAAAGAGTATTGTTTGCAGATATGAACAGTTCCTCTTGGTTTGGTGGAGGTCTTTTTCCTAGAACCCAGTGTTCGGGGCCCATGTAGAGTAGAAGCACACTGTCCCCTTTTTATGTCATAGCCTCGTCCCTCCTCCCCACCTACCCATCCTTGATTAGGAGGCTGTGTACTAGGCCAAGGTGGCTGCGAGCTGGGAGGATGGTGGAGACCAGGTCCGGGAGGCCTCAGGCCACGATCCAAGCTGCGTTGGCTGAAAGCTCCCAGCAGAAGATTTCTGCTAAAAGAATTCACACACATCCAAAAGTCAGGAAGGAATGTCTACCTGTTGACCCAACTACTGCTGAATCACAAACCACTAGGAAACAAAGTCCAGTCTCTAGAACTCCTAAAACCAGAAAGAGGAAGAGCAGAACTACAGTCTCATTATCCAAAATGAACAAACCATCTACTGATGGAGAGACCTCTGATGCAGAATCAAATTGTTCTTCTGTGTCTGAGATCCAGGATCCCATTTTAAGGGTGACTAGGAGATGGCAGATCTTAGTTGCATGCACTCCAGTGTCCAGTGTTTGGAAAAGGCTGAAAATAACTCCAATAAATCAGTCTCATATTGAAGAAGACAACGACAATGACTCTGAAGCTGAATCTCATGTCTCAGGTATTTCTAGAATTGTGCTGCACAATAATAACTACAAGGACCAGAAGAAGTAAGGCTAAACCTGTAAGAGATCCAAGCCAAGAATTACATTCAGAAGCTATTTCTGATGCTGAGTCATCATACTCAGACATTTCTTCATTTTCCAGAGTTGCAACTATGAGAACAAGAAGTATGCAGAAGTTACACACACAAACTGAGGAGAAAGATATTAACATTGTACCAGAAAATGAAAAGCAGATCATAAATGTGCCTATGAATTCAGAGGATTCAGATACCAGACAAACAACTTGTTTACTGGTAAGATCTCTTCCTCAGATAAATAAGCCAAATTTCTATAATGAAATTCATAATGACTCTGATGATGATTCCTTCCACAGAAATTCAGAAAAAAAAAAACGAACAGTGCAAAAATGCCAACGTTTTAATGAGAGCAGAAAAAGGCCAATGTTGCACCTTGCAAAGAAATAACAAAGCAGAATAGTAAGAATTTAGATGAAGAAACCAAGGGAATAGTAGATGAGGAAAAAGAAATAAATAAGAAAAATTCTCAGCTGGAGAGCCTTTCTGAACCTCAGGACACTGGCATTCAGCAGTTAGTTTCTCAAAAGCGTTCAACCCCCCAAAATAATGAGACCACATCAGAGCCCTCACATCTGAACTGTGAGACTATAATGAAATCATTAGCTCAATCATTTGCAGTGATAGAAGTGGACAGATGGAATGAAGAGAGAAAGGGCACCATAAAAACAAGTGACTTGACAGAATTTGGTGATAGTGGTAGTGATGAAGAAGAGTGCACTGTTACAGGTATCAGTGAAGATAGGGATGAAGGAAGGGATGTAGGTTTTGAGTGTGAAACCAAACTATTCAAGTCTGAGCTCCACACATCCCTGGACAAAGGTGATTCTGTTTTATTAGTTCTCAGCAGTGATGAAAGCCAGCAGTCTGAAAATAATGAGAATGAAGAGGACACTCTGTGTTTTGTTGAAAAGAATAGTCAAAGGGAATCATTAAATGGAGAATGAGAAAACATGTCATGGGACAAGGCATTGTTTGTAATTGACACAACTCCTGGGTTGAGTACTGATAAACATTTTTACTTGGATGAGGGAGACAAGGCAAGTGAGGTTGCCATTGAGGAGGAAGAAGAGGTGGAAGAGATGAAAGAAGTGAAGAACCATCAGACCATGACAGAAACAAAGATAGTGAGTTTAGTGATGAAGACGACTTACTAAATAGCACAAAGTCTAAACTTCTGAAGTTGACAAGCAGCAGCACAGACCCTTGTATGAGTATCAAGCAGTTGGGTGGTTTGTATATTAATTTCAATGCAGACAAACTACAGTCAAACAAGAGAACCCTAACACAGATCAAGGAGAAAAAGGAAAAGCAAAACGAGCTTTTGCAGAAAGGGGGCTGTGTACTTTGGGTGAGAAAGAATGACCTGAGGCAGCTTGTTAGCCAACTCTTGACATCTTTTTAAAGTAAGCTGAGTGCCTGTGTTTGTTCCAAAGCTTTTTGTTTAACAACATGTTCTGAAAACATCTCTTGGATTCAATGTCTCATGATCCTTCTTCAGGGACTCACTGATACAATCATATTAACCCTATCTCTGCCTCCTTCATATGTCTGGAAGTATAACATGAGATTGGGAGTCAGACAGGCTCAAATATTGAATTGGGTTACTGCTCATGTAAACTTGAGTTAATTAATGAATTCTTACTTCATCCAGAAAAAAGGGATAATAACAATAGTGATCTATTTGGGCTATTGTACAAATTAAACGACACTCACCTTGTGAAAGTCTTAATGCGATACTTCACAAACAGTAAGTGCTCTGTTAGCTATTTTTATTTCCCCTGCCTGCTCCCAGCTATTGCTGAAGCCAACTTTCTCACACCTATCACTCCTTCTTGCTTCCCTTCTCTGTTGATTTCCTAGTGCTGCCATAGCATAGGACCACAAAGTGGGTAGTTTAACACAACAGAAACTCTCTTTCACAGTTCTTGAGGCTAGAAGTTTGAAATCAAGGAGTCAGAAAGGCCATGCTCCTTCTGGAGAAGGACCCTTCCTTGCCTATTCCTAGCTTCTGGGGGCCCCCAACATTCATTGGCTTGTGGCCACATCACTCCAGTCTCTGCCTATCTCTGTCTTCAAGTGGTCTTCTCTCTATCTCTGTGACCTCTCTTCTTGTTGTAAGGATTATTATCATTAGATTTAGGGCCCACCCAAAGTTCATTATGATGTCATCTTGGGATCCTTAACTAATAACATCTGCAAAAACCCTATTTCCAAATGAGGTAACATTCTGAGGTTCTGGGTGGACTTGAATTTGTGGGGGTGGGGGAGGAACATGAGAAAACATACTATATATACCATCCTAGGCTCCTCTCTCTCTTTTTTTCAAATCATCTCAAGATTTGTAACTATCAAATTCCCTTCCCTTATTCTATTTGTATTTTGCTCCCTTTTCTCCATCCTCCCTGCTGTGGTCTATTGCAGCTTTCACTTGTGGACTCTTCTACCCTGTGAATTGATCTTGCTTCTCTAGCCTCACTCATATCCATTCTCCACATTGCTTTGAGGGTGGTCTTGTACAAGTACAGACAGATCTGATTCTTTCTTCTCAAAAACCTTTAAAAGCTCCCAGTGTCATTAGGATAAAATGCAACATCTTAGCATTCAAGGCTCTTCACAAGCTGGTCACAAACTGTTTTCCTAATATTGCACTGCACTCTGTACTAATCACTTTCAGCTGTCCAAGCCCACACTAACCTAGGTCTAAGGAGCAACCTTACTGTTGCTGCAGCCTTGACAGATTTATTCCAGGGTGCAGTCTCGGAGATCAGGCTCATTTAAGTAGAAGGTTTGTTGGGGAGTTCCTCAGAGCAGGTGTTAACTTGGGGCATGGGTGTGAGGAGGGAAGTTGGAGGCTAGTTCTAGAGAACGAAGTTTGAAGGGTGAGTTTGGTTCCACAGAGATGGGAGCTTTGGAGCCAAGGAAGTCAGGATCAACTTTGGAAAAGGAGGACAGTTGGTGACATAATGCCTGAACTGAATGAGTGTGATGCATTCATTCACCTGTTAGGGGCCAGCCAGGGGCCTAGGCTGGGCTGGCTTAACATCACCATGGCAGGATGGAAAGTGCATTCTGTGGTCAGTCTCTGCACATCTTTCTGGTCATCAGGGAGGGATGCATGGACCACAGAGCCCAGTGACCTAATCCTTGTGACTCTCTGTTCTCTTTCTTCCTTGTTTATTCTGTGGGATCTAAGGCACTGACAACCCCAGGTCATAACTTGTATTTGTGGATGTTTGCTGTTGTGATTTCTTAGAACAGCTGGGCAAATGGAAGAACTGAGCTTTCACT
Organism: Callorhinus ursinus; assembly: GCF_003265705.2. NCBI lineage: Eukaryota > Metazoa > Chordata > Mammalia > Carnivora > Otariidae > Callorhinus > Callorhinus ursinus. Next base: position 10,772 of record NW_027397807.1, read on the forward strand.
GTTTTTGAGACTATCAGGCCCTGTTTGTTTTGACTCTTGTTCTTTTGCACATTTAGTTTCTGAGTTAGTTTGGACCTAGGATGAGCATGAATCAGGAGACTGAGCTTGACTTGATGGTGCCTAAGGAGTTCCCTCTCTGACACTTTATGTCTCTGAATCCAGCAAATTAGCTGAATGAAATGGCATTTTCTCTCCGTTCTTGATTTGGCCAGTAAGCTCAATGCATGACCGCTGCTGAGTAGCTGACATCCCGTAATCCTCTGGCATTAGCTGCAGCATAAAGAAGCAGTGAGGGACTTAAGCTGCTTCAGAAGTGATTTACAAGGCTAACAAGATACAACCACTTCTCAAACCCATGTTACAATTTATTACAAAAACTTCTTTCTCCTCCTCCTTCTCCTTCTTCTTCTTCTTCCTCTTCCTCCTCCTCCTCCTCCTCCCTCTTCCTCCTCTTTCTTCTAATGCTTTCCTTGACCATAAGTCATTACAGGGAATTAACAGAGGGTTTCATGTTGGGTTAGGCCTTGGGAATGACTATTTCTGGCGTAGTCAGTTCAGGCTGCTAGAATGAAAATACTGTGGACGGTGGCTTAAACAACATTTATTTCTCACAGTTCTGAAGGTTGGGAAGTACAAGATCAAGGTGTCAGCAAATCAGGTGTTTGTGGAGGACCTCCTCCCTGGCTTATAGATGGCCACCTTCTTGCTGTGTTCTCACACTGCTGAGAGAGATTATCTCTTTTGTGTCTCTTCTAATAGGGGCACTAATCCCGTTCATGAAGGCTCCACCCTCATGACCTAATCATCTCCCCAAAGCCCTACCTCCAATTACCTATCACATTGGGGATTAAGCTTTGACATGTGAATTTGGGGGGATATGAATATTCAGCTCATAGCAGGGTCTAGCATCTTTATTTAACAGAAGGGAGAACTGAGGTGCAGCACTGATAGGACTCTTGCAAGATTCCCTAAGACAATGAGCACACAGGTTGTCTGGTTTCCAGTGCAGGGCTTTTTCCTCTTTTTTTTTTCTTTTAAGATTTTATTTATTTATTTGAGAGAGAGAGGGAGTGAGAGAACATGAGCAGGGTGGGGAGGGGCAGAGGGAGAGAGAGAAGCAGACTCCCCGATGAGCAGGGAGCCCGATGCAGGACTCGACCCCAGGACCCTGGGCTCATGACCTGAGCCGAAGGCAGATGCTTAACTGACTGAGCCACCCAGGCGCCCAAGGGCTTTTCCCTCTTATATCACGATCATGATTCTTTCTGCTTATTTAAATGACATGATTTTATCTCAGTCCTGCTTTGACTATTTTTTTCTTTTCTTTCACTTAAAAATAGAAGACAATTTGTAAGAACACAGAAGAGCAAGGATTCTGGGAAGATAACCACCTAATTGTAGCTCTCTTTTCCTTGACCCCCAACTCCTTCTTCTCTTGGGCTAGACGGGAGGGATATGAGGCTGAGTTGAGGAGGGAAGACTAGACAGAGGGCTTTCTTCCTCAAGAAGCAGAGTTAGAGCTGGAAAGGAGACTGCCCTGTGATAAGGAAAAGATAGTCTGGAGAATCCTGAGAAAATTCTGGTTCTGAGATATATGGTCCTGGAGGAAAGGGTGACAGCAGCCTTGAAGGTATCTGGTTTCTCTGGTCCCTATGAGGCCAAGCAGGAGCTAGATCTGGGGGCTGCATCCTCTCTGACCCTGAGGTGGCAGAATATGAGAACCTATTTTAGCTAGAATGTGGAGGCACCCTCTGGGTGCCTTCACAGGTGACTGACAATCTCCTGGGAGTAGAAAATATTTCCCCCACACTATTGTGTGGCTGACACCAGTTAGAAGACTCCAACAACCAGACCTGAACATAAATGAGCAGACAAAATGGAAAGAAAACTCAGTGACGTGGTCCTGGCAGCTAGAAGAGGAAAGAAGTCAGAACCTATAGAGCCCCTTCCGTGAATATGACTTAGAGTGTAATAAGTGACCGTCTAAACCCAAACAAAGACATTGAAAGAGACTCAAGCGCACCACAAACATGGAGCCAAACCACATGATTTCCCAGTTCAATATCTCAGCAGACTGACTGAAGGAGAGAATGGTCATGGGAGGCAAGTGGAAGATGTATCTCAAAGCCCAGAGCAAAGATAAAGGTAAATGCTATGGGGAGAAAGAAGTTTGGGGAGAGGCATCCCAAAGATGTGACATGTGAAGAACAGAAGTTCAAAAAAGAATTGGGAAAATAATTAATTAAAAAATAGTAGGGAGAGAAGGTATCCTGAGTTGAAGACAGATCTGAATCTAAAGGAGTTCATCAAGTTCAAGGCAGGATTGATGACAAGTAACATTCACAGGCATTATTCTAGGAAAATTTCTGAATTCCTACGACAATGTGAATATATTACAATCTTCCAGGAAGAAAGAACAAGTTACCTACAATGGAAAAATTGTGAGAAAAATATTGGGCTTCTCATCTATAACATTAAAAGATAATGAAACAGCATTTGCAGGCTATGTAGGAATACTGTATAAACTGATATGAACTTTATTGCTTGCTAAGGCACAATACAAATATTTGCTGATATTCAAGTCCAGGAGGTAGCATTCATCAATTCCCCCCATATTCCGCTGGTTTAAAACTCAGACATGTGGCTCCAACTATGCAAGGGGATGGGACAGCCTGGGGATCATGAGCAGGCTGGCTTATGCCATAAAACAAGACAATACAAAAGAGAGAATAGAGGTGAAGGCCTTGTAATTCTTTCCTTACTTGGGATTTTCTGACTTTTACCTAATTCTTGTGATAAAATAAATTGGATCCATGATTCTATCTATCAAATCTATGGTGCCTCATTCTGTGTGGAGCACTGGATGTTATGCACAAACAATGAATCATGGAACACTACATCAAAAACTAATGATGTAATATATGGTGATTAACATAACAATAAAAAATAAAAAACTAATGATGTAATGTATGGTGATTAACATAACAATAAAAATTAAAAAAATCTATGGTGCCTTTCATGCATTCAGTACATAGTCCTTCTGAGTTTACTCTGCCAGGACCTGATATGCAACAGAGAGTAAGGCCAAGAAAAATCCTGGCCTTCATGGATCTAGTGGGTGTCCTGATGCATATAACAATTATGAAGAATTGGAGGCCAGCATCCAGTATTGTACAGCAGTCTTGGAACCAGACAGATCCCAATTTAAATTAAAATCCTGGCCATGACAGAGCCACTTTGAGGACCTTGAGAGAGTTATTTAACCTCTTCAAAGTACAATTTCCTCATATATAAAGTGGGTATTGTAATATCCCACAGTGTTGTCTTTATGATAATTAAATAATCAATCAATAATGCAAGGAGCACAAACATCCTAGATCTTAGAAGCCTGTGACTCCAAGAAAATAATGTCTCATATATTTATTAGGAAAAATAGCTTCTTAAAATTAAAAAAATCATGATCACTATTAAGATCTATATAATAGTACAGAAGTGTATAAGGTGAGAGCTAGAAGTGCTCACCCTTTGCTTCTAGACCTACCCTCCTTAGGTAATCATATTTCCCCATTCCTGCTTATCCTTTCAGAGATTTTCTATGTGTCAGCAAGTGTCTGCACATCCATGTGTATACTTTAAGAATTACAGACGGACTTATGCTACTCAGTGTTGTGTACCTTGCTTGCTCTGTCACATAATATACATTGGACATTTTCCCACGTCACTGTATATAGACCTCTCTTACTCTTTTTAATAGCTCAGTAATGCTTCATGAGACGTGTGTATATCATGATCTACATGTTCTCTACTGATGGACATTTGGCTTATTTTCCAACTTTTGCTGTTGGCTGCAGTGCTGCTGCAAATGCCTGTATATATGTGTATTTAGACACAGAAGAGGGTGTACCTGTTGGGTGAATTCCTAGAAATTAAGTAATGGACACAAAGGATTGTACATTTTATATTTTGATAAAGCTTGCCCAGTTACCTTCCACATGGTTGGTACCAATTTCTATTCCTATCAACCATTTTATGAGAGTACTTCCCACCCCGTGCCATAGTCATCACTAAATTACTTTTGAGATGAAAATGGTATCCCGTTGTTGGTCAGTATGCATTTCGTTAATGACTAGTGAGGTTGGGCATCTTTTCCTGTTTATCACCATTTTAGTGTCTCTTTTTTCCCCTTGGATCTGTCCTTTGCCATCTTTAATATTTTCTCTTGTTTGTTTGTTTATTTTAGAGAGGGAGAGAGAGAGAATGTGCACAAGAGGAGGGGGGGCAGAGGGAGAGGGAGAGAATCTCAAGCAGACTCTATAAGGAGCCAAAGCCCCTGTGGGGCTCAATCCCACAACCCCAAGATCTCTACCTTAGCTGAAACCAAGAGCTAGTCGCTCAATTGACTGAGCCACCCAGGCACCCCTGTATTTTCTCTTTTTAATAAATGCTTCCAAAGAGTTCTCATTATAAGGATATTATCATTTTGGTATCAAATGCATTATAAATATTTTCCAATGTGCTATTATTTTAAATTTTTGTTCACAGTATTTTTGCTATTCCAGAGGCATATTTACTATTCTTTTAAATGTGTGGTCTCTGGGTTTTATACTATATTATTTTATTTTATTTTAAAGATTTTATTTATTTATTTGACAGACAGAGACACAGCGAGAGAAGGAACACAGCAGAGGGAATGGGAAACGGAGAAGCAGGCCTCCTGCGGAGCAGGGAGGCTGATGTGGGGCTCGATCCCAGGACCCTAGGATCACGACCTGAGCCAAAGGCAGACGCTTAGCGATTGAGCCACCCAGGTGCCCCTAGAATTTATTTTTGAATAAGGATCAGGGTAGGTGTCTAGATTTATTTTTTTTCTGAATAAGTTGGTAGTTATACTAATATCATATGATGAATATTTGATGTATTTTTCCACTATACTCATTTATATATGTTTCTCACTAGATATCCCTAGGTGTTTTGGTATTTTTGGTGTCTCTGTACTAGTCCATTGATTTATCTGTCTTTTCATCATTAACATTAGTTTAATGTAGCTTTATAATTTAAAAATAACATCTGGGGCTCCTGGGTGGCTCAGTTGCCACTGCCTTTGGCTCAGGTCATGATCCTGGAGTCCCGGGATCGCGTCCCATGTCGGGGTCCCTGCTCAGCAGGGAGTCTGCTTCTCCCTCTGACCCTCTTCCCTCTTGTGCTCTCTATCTCTCATTCTCTCTCTCTCAAATAAATAAATAAAATCTTTAAAAATAAAAAAATAAAAAAATAAAAATAACATCTGACTAATGCTAGCTCATTGTTCTTCTTTCAGAATCTCCCTGACTATTCCCACATTTTTATGTCTTGAGATAAATCATTTTTGTGAACTGATTGGATTTGATCAGATTACAATGAATTTATAGATTACATTAGGGAAATTGATTTCTTTTTAACATGGGGTCTTCCAGTCCTCTTTGTTCCTTAGACGAACTGTAACATTTTTAAATAAATGTCCTGGATGTTTCTTATTAAGTCTTCCTATTTTAATCTTTCATTTACTAGATTTTAAAAAGTGCATTATGTTTTCTAATGAATTTTTTGTTATCAATCACTTACTCTACCACTTACTCTTACCTACTACTTATTCTTTTTTTTTTTATTTTTTTTATTGTTATGTTAATCACCATATATTACATCATTAGTTTTTGGTGCAGTGTTCCATGATTCATTGTTTCTTCATAACACCCAGTGCTCCATGCAGAACGTGCCCTCTCAATACCCATCACCAGGATAACCCATCCCCCTCCCCCCCTCCCCTCTAGAACCCTCAGTTTGTTTTTCAGAGTCCATCATCTCTCATGGTTCGTCTCCCCCTCTGACATACTCCCCTTTTCTTCCTCTCCTGTTCTCTTCTTCTTTTTCTTTTTTCTTAAAATATGTTGCGTTATTTGTTTCAGAAGTACAGATCTGTGATTCAACAGTCTTGCACAATTCACAGCGCTCACCGTAGCACATACCCTCCCCAATGTCTATCACCCAGCCACCCCATCCCTCCCACCCCCAACCACTCCAGTAACACTCAGTTTGTTTCCTGAGATTAAGAATTCCTCATATCAGTGAGGTCATGTGATACATGTCTTTCTCTGATTGACTTATTTCACTCAGCATAACACCCTCCAGTTCCATCCACGTCGTTGCAAATGGCAAGATCTCATTCCTTTTGATGGCTGCATAATATTCCATTGTGTATATATACCACATCTTCTTTATCCATTCATCTGTCGATGGGCATCTTGGCTCTTTCCACAGTTTGGCTATTGTGGACATTGCTGCTATAAACATTGGGGTACACGTACCCCTTCGGGTCCCTACATTTGTATCTTTGGGGTAAATACCCATTACCTACTACTTATTCTTATTTTTAAAAAATATTTTCAATCAATTCTCCTAAACTTCCCAAGTATAAATCACATTATTTATAAATAATGATAATTTTTCCTTCTCTAATCTTTTTTTTTAACTTCTATTTTTTGTGTCAGACTACATTGAAAAGTATTTCCAAGGGTACCTAGGTGGCTCGGTTGTTTAAGTGTCTGACTCTTGGTTTCAGCTCAAGTCAGGATCTCAGTCCTGGGATTAAGCCCCGTGCTGGGCTCCGCACTGGGCACGAAGTCTACTTGAGATTTTCTCCCTCTCCCTTTGCCCCTCCTCCTGCTCGTGCAAGTGTGCGTGCTTTCTCTCTCTCTCTCTCAAGCAAATAAATAAAATCTTTAGAAAAAAATAAAATCTTTTTTAAAAAGT
>NW_027397808.1:0-17541 GCF_003265705.2 Callorhinus ursinus
GAGCACTTTTTCATGTGCCTGTTGGCCATTTGGATGTCTTCTTTGGAAAAATGTCTGTTCATGTCTTCTGCCCATTTCTTGATTGGATTATTTGTTCTTTGGGTGTTGAGTTTGATAAGTTCTTTATACATTTTGGATACTAGCCCTTTATCTGATGTGTCATTTGCAAATATTTTCTCCCATTCTGTCGGTTGTCTTTTGGTTTTGTGGACTGTTTCTTTTGCTGTGCAAAAGCTTTTTATCTTGATGAAATCCCAATAGTTCATTTTTGCCCTGGCTTCCCGTGCCTTTGGTGATGTTTCTAGGAAGAAGTTGCTGCGGCTGAGGTCGAAGAGGTTGCTACCTGTGTTCTCCTTTAGGATTTGGATGGACTCCTGTCTCACGTTTAGGTCTTTCAACGATTTGGAGTCTATTTTTGTGTGTGGTGTAAGGAAAGGGTCCAGTTTCATTCTTTTGCATGTGGCTGTCCAATTTTCCCAACACCATTTGTTGAAGAGACTGTCTTTTTTCCACTGGACATTCTTTCCTGCTTTGTCAAAGATAAGTTGACGATAGAGTTGAGAGTCCATTTCTGGGCTCTCGATTCTGTTCCATTGATCTATGTGTCTCTTTTTGTGTCAGTACCATACTGTCTTGATGATGACAGCTTTGTAATAGAGCTGGAAGTCCGGAATTGTGATGCCGCCAGCTTTGCTTTTCTTTTTCAATATTCCTCTGGCTATTCAGGGTCTCTTCTGGTTCCATACAAATTTTAGGATTATTTGTTCCATTTCTTTGAAAAACGTGGGTGGTATTTGGATGGGGATTGCATTGAATGTGTAGATTGCTCTAGGTAGCATTGACATCTTCACAATGTTGGTTCTCCCAATCCATGAGCATGGAACGTTTTTCCATTTCTTTGTGTCTTCTTCAATTTCTTTCCTGAGTATTTTATAGTTTTCTGAGTACAGATTCTTTGCCTCTTTGGTTAAATTTATTCCTAGGTATCTTATGGTTTTGGGTGCAATTGTGAATGGGATCGACTCCTTGATTTGTCTCTCTTCTGTCTTGTTGTTTGTGTATAGGAATGCCACTGATTTCTGTGCATTGATTTTATAGCCTGCTACTTGACTGAATTCCTGTATGAGTTCTAGCAGTTTTGGGGTGGAGTCTTTTGGGTTTTCCACATAAAGTATCATATCAGCTGCAAAGAGTGAGAGTTTGACTTCCTCTTTTCTGATTTGGATGCCTTTGATTTCTTTTTGTTGTCTGATTGCTGTGGCTAGGACTTCTAATACTATGTTGAATAGCAGTGGTGAGAGTGGACATCCATGCCGCGTTCCTGACCTTAGGGGAAAAGCTCTCAGCTTTTCCCCATTGAGAATGATATTCGCTGTAGGTTTTTCGTAGATGGCTTTTATGATATTGAGGTATGTACCCTCTATCCCTATACTCTGAAGAGTTTTGATCAAGAAAGGATGCTGTACTTGCCACCCCAGCTTTCTTTTGGTGTGCATTAGCATGGTAAATTGTTTTCCACCCATCACTTTCAATCTGTGGCTGTCTTTGGGTCTAAAATGAGTCTCTTGCAGACAGCATATGGATGGGTCTTGTTTTTTAATCCAATCTGATAGCCTGTGTCTTTTGATTGGGGCATTGAGCCCATTTACATTCAGGGTAACTATTGAAAGATAGGAATTTAGTGCCATTGTATTGCCTGTAAAGTGACTGTTACTGTATATTGTCTGTGTTCCTTTCTGATCTATGCTGCTTGTAGGCTCTCTCTTTGCTTAGAGGACCCCTTTCAATATTTCTTTTAGGGCTGGTTTCGTGTTTGCAAATTCCTTTAGTTTTGTTTGTTCTGGAAGCTTTTTATCTCTCCTTCTATTTTCACTGACAGCCTTGCTGGATATAGTATTCTTGGCTGCATATTTTTCTCGTTTAGTGCTCTAAAGATATCATGCCAGTCCTTTCTGGCCTGCCAGGTCTCTGTGGATAGGTCTGTTGCCAATCTAATGTTTTACCATTGTAGGTTACAGATCTCTTCTCCCGAGGTGCTTTCAGGATTTTCTCTTTGTCTCTGAGACTCGTAAGTTTTACTCTTAGATGTCGGGGTGTTGACCTATTTTTATTGATTTTGAGAGGGGTTCTCTGTGCCTCCTGGATTTTGATGCCTGAAGAAACTAGTTTTTAAGAAAAGCTAAAATTCCCCCAAATTTAACAAATTAAAGCCCCTAAATTTAAAGGAAGTAATTTTAAACGGACACAAATTAATGAATTAGAGAACAAGCAATAAAAATACTTTGAACAAAGCTACAAATTCATTCACTGAAGAAATGCAATAAGATTGATAAATCTCTACCTAGGCCAAAAAAAAAGGAGAAATATACCAATATCAGGAATGTGAAAGTGGACACTGCTACAAATAACACAGATGTTAAATATGAAGAATAACTTTATGCAAATACACTTCAAAATTAGGTTAAATGGATAAATTTCTAAAAATATATTTATAGCATGCAAGCTAGTATAAAAATATAGTTTCTAAAACTGATATATAAAGATACAGAAAATACGATTGCACTAGTGGGTATTTACCACAAAGATACAAATGTAGGGATCCGAAGGGGTACGTTCACCCCAATGTTTATAGCAGCAATGTCCACAATAGCCAAACTGTGGAAAGAGCCAAGATGTCCATCGACAGATGAATGGATAAAGAAGATGTGGTATATATACACAATGGAATATTATGCAGCCATCAAAAGGAATGAGATCTCGCCACTTGCAACGACGTGGATGGAACCGGAGGGTGTTATGCCGAGTGAAATAAGTCAGTCAGAGAAAGACATGTATCATATGACCTCACTGATATGAGGAATTCTTAATCTCAGGAAACAAACTTAGTGTTGCTGGAGTGGTTGGGTGTGGGAGGGATGGGACAGCTGGGTGATAGACATTGGGGAGGGTATGTTCTATGATGAGCGCTGTGAATTGTGCAAGACTGTTGAATCACAGATCTGTACCTCTGAAACAAATAATGCAACATATATTAAGAAAAAGATAAAGAAGAAGATAGCAGGAGGGGAAGAATGAAGGGGAGTAAGTCAGATGGGGAGACGAACCATGAGAGATGATGGACTCTGAAAAACAAACTGAGGGTTCTAGAAGGGAGGTTAGGGGGATGGGTTAGCCTGGTGATGGGTATTAGAGAGGGCACATTCTGCGTGGCACACTGGGTGTTATGCACAAACAATGAATCATGGAACACTACATCAAGAACTAATGATGTAATATATGGTGATTAACATAACAATAAAAAATTTAAAAAAAAACTAATGATGTAATATATGGTGATTAACATAACAATAAAAAATTTTAAAAAAAGATACAGAAAATACAAATAGTCCTATACTCATGAAAGAAGCTGAATCCTAATTAATAGATAAAGGAAAACTTTAGGCCCAGGAAACCTCACCAAAAAATTCTTCCAAACATTTAAGAAATTTTAGTCAATTCTTAGCCTATTTTAGCCAAATTCTTCCAGTGAATTAAAAAAAAAAAGGAAACAATTCTAAACTCATTTTTTGAAGTCAGTATAATCTTGATATGAAGTTAAATGCACAAGGCCTTATAAAAAAAGAAAATTTATGGGCCAGTGTCTTACTCATGAATACAGATGCAAACATCCAAAACAGAATATTAGTAAGGCAAAGCCAGAAATTACATAAAAAGAACAACCAGGTCATGTTTATTCCCAGTGTGCATGGCTAGTTCATTCAAAAGTCAAGCAGTGTGATTCCCCAAATTAACAGAATAAAGAAAGATAAAACAATATAATCACTTTCATAGATGGAAAAAAACTGTCATAAATTTAACAAAAATTTTAGTATTTTAACAATATTTAGAATTTTTTTTAATTCTTAGCAAACTTCCTTAATCAGGTAATGGCAAGCAGCCAAGACAGAAAGGGAGTCGGAGAAGAGGAGTCCAGGGGAGAAGGAAAGGAGGAAGGGAGTAGGCTGAGAAGGCAGAAAAGACAGGATGAAGAGAGGCAGGGAGGGAGGTAAGCCACACAGGAGGGACAGGTATGAAATGATTCATCATGCTGGTTGCGTAGGACTTTGGAACCTTGAGGCAAGAGGGACTCATCCAAGACAACAGTCTTACTGGCCTCCCTTTTCACTCTTTGCTTCATATCCCTTCAGAGAACTCAGGGCCACTTTGATGAAAGATCAAGTGACCTATTCATCTTCATACCTACAAATGCCTTGCCTGTGCTTTGCACATAGTAGGCTCATCATAAGCGTCTGTTAGAGACAGGAATTCAGGGTACCATAACCCCTAAATCAGCACTAATAGGCATTATTATTCTTTCCCACCTTGTAATTACTGTAGTGGAATGTTTTTTGCAAACACTGAGATATACTGAGAGTTAAATCTCTCATCAGAGCCATAATGTATTGACTTTACTCTTCCTTATACCAGTTAAATTAACTTAGCAATAATTGGCTGGCTGGGGCAATAACTGGACAGCTCCCCTTTCCTGGGTTCTCCTCCTCCTTTTTGGGGTGTTGGTGTATGTTTCTTTCTTTCTCTGTTCCTCCTTCTCTTGTTCCTCTCTCTGATTCGGCTGGGGATTTTTTAACTTTTTCCCCATCAGTCTCTTTATCTCCCTAGAAATATCTGTTAATGAAAGTTTAAATGAATACAGGGTTTGCTCCATGATTTGAAAATGTTCATAAGCTAAAGTTCTGTGCCTAGCACTGATATTAAATTTAAAGAAAAACAAGTTTGAAATTAAAAGAATATAATCTTACCATCCCTATCTGCCATAACTCTGGAAAAACACACATGTTTTGCTTCTGATTGAAAGTATTAATCTCCAACAGTGCTCCCAGCTTCACACATTCACAGCTTCCTTGGGAAAATCCCTATAACTCTGAAAAGCCACTTTATCCTACTTCCAGTGAAAGCAGTTCTTAAGGAGGCTGCACAGAAAAATGGGAACAAAAGAATATTTAAGACTTGGTTTTTATGTTATTTACATAATTTATAAATTACCTCATATAATTTATATTTATGCATACATAATTATGTAATTATAATGCATAATTATATTATAGAATTTACCGATTATTTTACATAATTATGAATCCTGAGCAACGCTGAAGGGCCGAATCCACTTAGCCCTTAACTCTGCAACAGTGAACGTCTATTTACCCAGAGAGAGAGTTTTCAAGTTGAAAACTCCTTGTGGAAATTCCCTTTCCCAGTGGGAAGCCAGAAAGATTTCTGAATCATAGGAAGACATCACCACTTCTGGTTCCTCTCCCAGATGATAGTCAGACAAGAAGACTTTTTTCCCCAACTCCCCTTATTGAAATGATAACAAGCAGATACCTTGTGTTGTCTAGCCCTCCAGCTGCTGTAAGTCCTGAAATCATCCTTATGATTGTATAGCACCAGGAAAGAGATCATTGCCCCCTGTTTAAAGTGACAGCATGGTGACATTTCTCCCTGCTTTCTTTGAGCTCTGTGCATCTGGGGTCAGCTTCCTTGAGGAGGAGAAAGACGATATGCAGTGGGTAGATGGGCCCAAGTCAACCTTAGGAAGACAAGTTGTCATAAATGCTTCCTCAGCCTTCTTTTCATTTCTTCCTCCTTTAGGATCTTGCTACAATTTCCAATGCCCTTTCTCACAAATGGAAGACCAGTGTGGAGTGTGGGTTTTTTCAAGATATCAGTACCTCTTTCCTAATTACAGATTCTTATCTTCTAGGTAAAAGGCATACTAATTAGGCCCAGCTGGTGGTCTCTGTTACCTTTCCATGGCTCTAGTCTCACATCAGGGATTTTAGGTTTGAGGGAAGGAGGGCTGGTAACTGAGGGCAGAGGTGAGGAGAAGTTTGGTTTTCCATGTAATAAGCACCAAGGGAGTTTTGAACTCACGGGCCTTTGTCCAGCTGCTTTGTAACAGATCACACACTTGCTTTGCTGAAAGTGATTTCAGGGCTTTCCAAAGGGTTGAGAGGTCTTGAAACAAGTCTCTACTGCAGGCTACAGAATCATGTCATCTAGAAACTTGAAATAATACAAACAACAATTGTAGAATCCCCATGCCACTTGGAAAAGGGATGTGGTAAGAAGAAAATGAGATACTATTGATGAAGCACTTAGGAAGTGACAGGATTAAGGACCTGTAATTGCAACATAATTGTTCCTATTGTGTAAATTTTATGTTTATTTTCCTATGCTGCTCTTCACAGATGGTAACAAGGCCTTGCTATTTAGTCAATACTAACTCTTCCAAGTTTGTCAAGATACCTGACTTCTCTTATGCTGTCATTTTCCTCGTTTCCTCTGACATACTCATTAATTCATTCAACAAACATTTATTGAATACCTATTACATACCAAGCTAAGTACTAAATGGGACGTTCAAAGACAGGCAAGCTATGGTTCCCATTCTTCAAGGGCTTACAATCTAGTTGGAGAAATAGATACATGAACAACCAACTCAAACATAAAGCAGAGAGGAAAGTAAACACACCAGTGTAATGAAGCATAAGGCTCAGAGAACATATAAAGCAGAGCAGCAGAGCTATGGAGAGAGAAGCCAATCCAAACTGGGAGGGAACAGGAAGGGAGTCAGAAAAGGCTTCTCTGAGTAGGGGAAGCTTGCACTGCCTTTAGTACCTAATGAGGACTTGGTGTCCACCCAGTCAAAAAGGGAAAAGGGGAGAGGACATCCCAGCAGCCTGAACAGAGTGGACAAAGCCACAGGGCCTTGAGTCACCAAACAATGTTAGTACAACTGCAAGTATTGTATGTGCCTGGAGCCGGGGGCGGGGGCAGGGAGTTCAGGCAGGAGGAGAGGAGGAGCAGGCTGGAGCCCGACCATAAAGGACCTGGCTTGCCTTGTTGCACTCCCACCTCTCCGCAGCCAGACAAAGAGAGGCGGCCAGCCAGATGCTGAGGAGCGGACTGAGGCATGAGAACACAAGCACGGTCAAAACAGAAACGCCATTATACAAGCTTCCAGTGGGGACACTCGGCAGCCTAGAGAAACCCTAGCACACCCGTCCAGTTCTAAATCTCAGGAACTGGGACTTTTGTTTTTGCTGCAGGACAGGATTGAGAGAGCACACAATGCCCAGAGTTGAAACTCCCTGTTTGGAAGCAAGAACAGTTGCACATCTGGGAAAGGTTAGGGTCAAACATATAAATGAGGGGAGCGGAGCACATTCCTCTGAGACACTCCATCTGTGACGTCAATTGCTGCTGGGTTTGGACAGAGGCTGCTCTCTGGTGCCGGAGTCAGGGACCCATTAACTTTGCCTAGCGCCTGAGTGTTTATGTGGAAAATGTGAGGCCAGGAAGTTTCTCTTAATTATGATTTGGAGGTTGTCAAGTGACTATTCTTTAGTAGTTGGTTTCTGTCTTTCCCACCTCTCCTCCACTCATTTCCTATTTTCTCTTCTGCAGCCCAATCTCTCTCTCTCTCATCCCACACTTACAAAAAAAGAATTCTATCTACTTCAGAGGCTTCTCTGAGTTGCTTCCTCCCTCTGCATTCTAGACCTTGCTGCTGCTACTTCCTGCTTGCCCCCTTCCATGGCTGTGGGCCCAGCTGGGAGATGAATTCTCAGAGCACGTGACCACTGGTAACATGGTATTTTGACTACTGACTTTCTTGTCTTCCAGACCTCAGGGAGCAAGCTGCGCTCTGCACAGGCATCATCATGGCCTGTCCCCAAAGTCAGAAGGAGACAGGAACCTGGGCCAACATCATCCCTTACTCCCTCGGGTGTCAGTCAAACCTAAAGATTGTTGGTGGAGGCCAAAATCTGTATGCAGGAAAGTGCTCAAGGCCTGGAATTTCCCCCTCCGTTCTTATACCTCCATCCCATCCTCAACACTACCAAGGCCATTATCATCCACCCAAAATAATAACTTGTAGAACTAGGGACCTGCTTGTAGTTACCATTATCCTATTTAAATCTGGGCCAAGCTGAGGCACTTCAGTGCTCTATTGCCAACACCATAATAAAATCCTCCATAAAAAGCAAATACCCATATACAGATGATTCATGAATTATTAAGAATTATCCACAGCACACTTTAAGTCCAAGACTATTTTTGTATGTGCTTCACGACTTTACCCCACCACCCACCAATCAACTTCCCCTATAAGTACTGCTGAGAAGCTTGAGGAAAGAGATGAACCAAGGATGCCACTGGAAAACACAAACTCATTTGAATACCAGCCTCGACCATGCGTGCTCTGAAAGGTAATTAAGCAAGTGAAAAGAGAGAAAGAGAAAATGTATATGTAGATAGATACTTGTCACCTAATTTTTAAAATTTTACTTTGTATTGATGTAGCACTAATTGTAACATTTATTGTTACAGATTCCAATTAACACTAAATGTTGTGTATTAAATGTAATATTACATTTAATAATGCATACACATCCTTAATAAACATATATTAAAATGTATCAAGCTGCTGAGAGAGAGAAAGAGAGGATAATCATCACTTAGAACAAGATATAGGGCATTTTTATCACCTAAAAGTTTCCTTCATGCCCCTCCTAGTCAATACCTACCTCCAAAGATAATCTGACTCTGTCACCATGGGTAAGTTTTGTCTGTCTTGATGTTTTGTCTGTCTTGCTTAACCTATATACTGAATTATATAGTATGTGTTCTTTTATGTCTGACTTCCCTTTCTCATCATCATGTTTTTTGAGATTTCTACTTAAATTTAACAAACTATAGCTTTTTCTTTTTCATTGCTGTGTAGGATGAATATACCATTGTATGAATATGCCACAATTTATGCATTCAATCGCTTGATTCTGAAAATACTCTTTGTTCTTTAGGACTATCCAGATTACTCTTTCCCTTCATTCAGGTACTAACTACACAGCAGTAAACTCTGCATCAGTGATTTGCAACCTCAGATGTATGTTAAAATTACTTGAATATTTTTTTACCTAATTTATGTCTTTTACTATACCATGATGCTCATAAGGATTATGGAGACCACTCAGGGAAGACATATCACCCACCCCAGAATTTCTAAGATTGAAGTATTCCTTCATTTTGATTGAGACCAGAGGATTTAAAATGGAATTGATTTTATGTAGCAGAGCACAGATAAAATAATGATGACCATAATGCTGTTGGTAGACATGTGCTGAAGCTTCTTGTACGCCAGGCACTGTGCTAAGCACCGTACAAATGCATTACCCAGCTGGCTCGCTATTAGGTTCCCAATACCTAACATGATGGCTGGCACATAATAGGTGCTCAAAATACACTGAGTCAGTAAATTTAATTGGGTCCCCACAACAACCTTTTGAAGTAGGTATCATTATCTCTATTTTAAAGAAGAGGAAAATAGAATTCAAAAACTTTAGAATTTTCCCACTTATCTAGCATAAACTTGGGAAATGTAGGAATCAAATCCCAGTTTTAAACACCCTACTGATCTATCCTTGGATGAGACAAAGAAATGGCTCTTCTAGTGAGAGAGGTAGAAGAGGAGGATAGTTGTTGATCCCACATGGGAGTTTGGGTGACTTGGAAAGTGAAATCTCAAAGAAATTCAAATACAAGGAAAGAATGTGATGCTTACTTTCATTGATTGTTTACCATGGGCAGAGCATCTGATAATTGGCATCAAAGGGATGAGGACACCAATTCATCTTCACAATAAGCTCTTTAAGTTGGTTTTGTTATCTCTGTAAATGAGAGAACTGGGCCTTTGGGACATTAAGTACCATAAGTAACTGGAGTCACACAGTAGGCTGTGTGCCCACAGTCCTAAAACCAGGTCTAACTTCAGAGTTCATGCTTTTTTTACTGCATCCTGTGGAAAAGTGAAGGTGTAGAAATGGTTGGAGATTCAGTAGGCTCTGCTGTCAGCCCTACAAGAACATCATGGAAGATAAAAGGAAAAAAGAAATTGAGATAATTAAAAAATATATATATCAGCTTATGTTTATTGAGCACTCATGATGTGCTAATGAGTCTACTAAGGAGTTTTCATGCATGATCTAATTAATCCTCACAGTCACTTCTGAAGAAGGAACTATTTTTATTCGCACATTATAGATGAGTCACGGAGACTTAGGTCAAGTAGCTTACACAGATCATGCTGTTATTAAAGAGCCATGCCAAAATTAGAAGTCAACCATTTAGCTCCCAATTGCATGCTCTTTATCACCATGCTGCATTAACTCTTAAGGAAAAGATAGGAGAAAAATACCATACGGGCAGAAGCAAAATCAAGGAAAAGCACTGGAATATTGTGTGATATACCAGAGCCAAGAGACCACTTCTGGTCCAAGCCTAACCTACAGCATGGATGTTAATTTTGTGTGCCCATGGTCATGACCTAAAGCTGAGATATGGACCTAGGGACCAAACAGAAAAAGCTCATTTTTCCAGGGATCAGGGTGGTTAAAAATAGAACTGAGACAGTGTGAATACATTTTCAAGAAATAATGACCTTCAAAGTCAGAATTAGATGAGGAACCAGCTACCTGGTTCCCTCAAACAAGAGAAGACCAGTAATAAACTAAAGAATGTTTTAACCCTAAACCAATATTTTTTTCTAGAACTTTAAAAAAAATTTTTTTATTGTTATGTTAATCACCATACATTACATCATTAGTTTTTGATGTAGTGTTCCATGATTCATTGTTTGTGCATAACACCCAGTGCTCCACGCAGAACGTGCCCTCTTCAATACCCATCACCAGGCTAACCCATCCCCCTACCCCCTCCCCTCTAGAACCCTCAGTTTGTTTTTCAGAGTCCATCGTCTTTCATTGGTTCATCTCCCCCTCCGACTTACTCCCCTTCATCCTTCCCCTCCTGCTATCTTCATCTTTTTTTTTTCTTAACATATATTGCATTATTTGTTTCAGAAGTACAGATCTGTGATTCAACAGTCTTGCACAATTCACAGCGCTCACCATAGCACATAGCCTCCCCAATGTCTATCACCCAGCCACCCCATCCCTCCCACACCCCTACCACTCCAGCAACCCTCAACCCTAAACCAATATTTTGATTGCTGTGAGATCCCAAACTGGCGTTATTCCCTTAGGGCACTGCACAGTAGAAGTAGAATAGCCTTCTCTCTGCTACTTGTGCTCTCAGACTTATTTCCATAAAGGAATATCCACACTGCCCCAGCCCTACTATCTATTAAGATGTGTAGAGTTGTAATGAGAAACCTTGATTAGCTTCCTTCCAAGCATGTCTAGGGTTCATAATCTTGGGGTAAACAATCTTGGGGAACACAATATTGCCAAATGTCTACCAAAAGCCTGACTGTATATAATAAAATTTGAGAATAATTTTTTTTGGAAATGAAAATAGAGTTTTTAACTAACCTGATTATTAAAATAATACATGTGGGGCACCTGAGTGGCTCAGTCGGTTGAGCATCCAACTCTTGGTTTTGGCTCAGGTCATGATCTTAGGGTCATGGGATGGGCCCACTGGGCTCTACACTCAACAGAGAGTCTGCTTGTCCCTCACCCCTCTCCCTCTCCCAACCCCCTAAAATAAATAAGTAAATCTTGGGGAAAAATAATACATGCCTAGTAAAAAAATTAGTAAAAAAAAAAATTCAAGTACAGAAAAGTATAAAGAAGAAATTAAAGAACACTTAAGAGTCCATCACCCAGAAAGGACAATTATTAGTATTTTAGTAAATTTCTATCAACTGTCTATGAAAACATGCATATATATGCAATCCAAATGCCAAGTGGGGTCTTCTGTACTTTAAGACTAGGAGAACATTGTCATGAACCCCTTCTCTTTGCCTTGAGGGGGAATCCATTATGTTCCCCATGATTTCTATGAAATACTCCAGGGCTTACATGCTCATCATTGCCACATGCTCTGACTTCCTATGTTCCCTGAATGTTGGTTCTCTACTGTGTATTACAACTAATTCCTGTAGCTCTGATCTGGTGTGGACCTAAATGAAGAAATCGGTCACATCCTTCTCACACAAGTTTTTTTGTGTGTGAAACAAACTACAATAAATGGGGGTTACACGGCAACAATAGAAATAACTAATATGTATCCCATCACCCAATAAATCTCATTTCTCCTTCCTCCTGCTTCTTCTCATCTCTTCTCTCTATGCCCCCTTCCTCCCCCTAAATCCCTGTGCATTTCTGATACACCATGATTTAGCTGTTTCCCTTGTGACTTTGTATCTTATTAATCCAAGTCCCTAGGACCCCACCTTCTTCTCCCAGCAGCTTGTAAAGGTATTTTGCAAAACAAACATAATATTCTTTCTTGTAAAAGGAAATCCAGGGTCTACTGGTAGGATTTTTTTAACCTCACTTTAACACCATGCCAGTAAACATAGATGGACATGGTTAATCTCTAAGAAAGGAATCACACATAGCTCTTTGCATATATAGTTGATCTTTTATTCCCCAGAGCACCTTCAGGCCCAGAATGCCATGGAACACACTTCAGAAAATATTGGGTAAATTCTATTAGGAAAAATAAAAATATAGAAGGAAGCAAACAGCTTTGTAACAATGGCATACTATACTCATAACCAATCCCTTACACATAGAGGAGGTTTGATCATCTCAGTAGTGTAGTTGAGTGAAAAGGGCATTGAGCAATATCAAAGGCACTATAGCCCCCCCAAAAGTGGTATAATTAGAAAGGAAATATAGTCATTTAAAGCAATGAAAAATGAAATCTTCAAAGCCACACTTCTATGAGGATGATCTAGGTAAAACATCCTTTTATTACTGGTTATAACCTACTTATTTTTAAAAGTCTCTAAGGGTCACTTCCTTTATGAAATCATCATAGAATTCTCCCCTTTAGAAACATTAGATGTCACCATTCCTCAGTGCCACACACTCATGTGTCTTGCTGCTTACGTACTTGACATGACCCTGAATGCATTGCAGGACCACTCTCTGTGATGGTTAATTTAATGTGTCAACTTGGCCAAGCCACAGTGCCCAGATATTTGGTTAAACATTATTCTAGATGTTTCGGTGAAGCTACTTTTTGGATGAGATTAACATTTAAATCAGTGGACTTTGGGGCACCTGGGTGGCTCAGTTGTTAAGCATCTGCCTTCGACTCAGGTCATGATCCCAGGGTCCTGGGATCAAGCCCCACATCGGATTCCCTGCTCCACAGGAAGCCTGCTTCTCTCTCTCCCCAACTTATGTTCCCTCTCTCACTGTGTGTCTCTCTGTCAAATAAATAAATAAAATCATTTAAAAATCAATCAATCCATCAATCAGTGGACTTTGAGTAAAGCAGATTGCCCTCCATAATGTGGGTGGGGCCTCATCTAATCAGTTGAAAGCCTCAACAGAACAAAGACTGACTTCCCTACAGGGAGATGGAATTCTACCAGTAGATTTCCTTTGGACTTGGACTGCAACTCTTTCCTAGGTCTTCAGCCTTCTTGCCTACCCTGCATATTTTGGATTGCCAAGCTTCCAAAATCACATGAAACAATTTCTCAAAATCAATCTCTCCCCCTCCATCAGCTCTCTAATATATATTATATATATATATATATATATATATATATATATATATATATGTTATTTGTATATGTACCTAATATTGGTTTTGTTTCTCTGGAGAACCCTGACTAATATGTCAGCTTTTCCTTGTCTTCTTACCCAGCTAAATGGAGAGCTCCTTGAAAGGAGGAAGCATAACCATGTACCTCTCTTACCCGGGGCCTAGCTCTATGCCAGGCAAGGAATAAGTACTTTTTAAGTGACCTGACTAAAACTGAAATTATTAATATTAGGAATTATCTAGTTAAGTAGAAGTATAGAAATTACTTTTAAAATAACAGGTAAGATTTTAGTTGCCTGGAAATCTACATCTTTTTCAGTTTTCCCTAAAATCTCAATAAGCTTTTTTAAGGAATTAAAAAACTCAGCACCTACTGTTTTTAGCTTACAAATAACAAGATAAATAAACAAACAAGCAAGACCTCCAAGTGGAAATAAAAGAATGAACTTTCTAACAATGATAACCTGAAGGAAGTATGTTTAGCAAAAGATCAAGTAAAAACAAGAACAAGTGAGAGAAAACAGAAATGCTAAATTATGCAATTTTTTCTTAAGATTTTATTTATTTATTTGACAGAGAGAGACACAGAGAAAGAGAGGGAACACAAGCAGGGGGAGTGGGAGAGGGAGAAGCAGGCTTCCCACGGAGCAGGGAGCCGGATGTGGGGCTCCATCCCAGGATTCTAGGATCATGACCTGAGCTGAAGGCAGACACTTAACGACTGAGCCACCCAGGCATCCCTAAATTATGCAATTTTTAATGATTTCGAGGACTGCATACAAATGCCAAAAAGTATAAGTTTAGTAAAGGATAGAAGTTACAAGACATTTTGAAGAAAAGATTAATAATTAGCATAGAACAAACATAACCAAATAGTATATATTTGGGGGGCTGTTTAGAGAAAATAAATAGTTTGCCTATTTCCAGGAAATGTTTAGGTTACATAAACTATTTAAGAGTAAAACGAAAATTATGAGACAGTGGTTAAAAAAATGGAATGATAAAATGATGAGAAAATTTTCTCATAAAAATTAATAGTAGTCACATAGCAAGAATCAAACATATGCCCCAAGTCATTAAAATACCCACATAAAAAGGGGGGAAAGGAAAGACCCACAGTATTTACAGTAAAATCAAAGAAGATAACTTAGTTAAAATATCTGAGAAAATCTCAGCTCTCCATACTTTTTGGAAATACAAATCAAATTTGTAAAATATATCACTAGTTTGCAACCAGAACTTTCAAAATTGATGGGTGGAGCAGTGAAACAGCAATAAGTAGCTTCATGTGGGCTGTTTTACAGGGGCAGAGTGTCAGGAAACGGGACTAATACTTTCTGTTTTTCCTCTCTTCCTATGCTTCCTGGCTGACATCTTATCTGTGTGTGGTTTTCTACATCACCATGTAGATGGAACCAGCTTGGGAATGTCCTTAAATGCCAGAGGAAGGGGTTTAGATTTGATTCTCTAAGTAGGCACTATGAGTCCCTTCAGATATTGTGAAGTAGAAGAATACCATGATCAAATCTGTATAGTTGGTGGACTGAAGCAAAGCAAACATGATGTCAGAGTATATTAATGAGATTCGATAGATGTTCATTCTATACTTAGTTATTGGGTGTCTAATATGTGCAAAGCTCCATGCTAAGGATTAAGTGTAAAGAAAATAAACACAATCACAACCCTCATAGATCTTGTTGTCCAGTGGGAATATTTCTGTAATTTATGGAAGAGTATAATTAAATCAGATGGAAAAACCAAGAATCTGAGAATAGTCGACCTAATCAGAGGATCAGTGATTACTTGGTGCAATCTTCTCATATTTACAGAAAATAAAAATGAGGCAAAGAAATGATCACAGTTCTAGCCTGAGTTTGGCAGCCCAATAATCTGATATAAACTATAATGTTAGATTTGAGAACCTGTGTTTCAAAACTTTAAGCATGAACTTTAAAGAAAGTATCTATTATGATTATAGTTGCTCAGTTTGTATTTATAATAACAGACTTTCTCATCACTGATGAATAATATGTAAGAGAATAAATAACCGTTTTGAAAAGGTACATAATAGTGCTATTTACTTACCCTAAACATAGATATAGGTATAGAAACAGATGTAGCCATATATAACATTTTATTTGTATGGTAGCATGATGATGTAGGAGACCATGCACAGGGAAGATTTCAGCCAAGAAGGTTAGAAAGAGGAAAAACAGAAAGTGCGAGCATAGGAACATCAATAATATATAGCACATAAATTGGCAACATTAGATATATCTGGGTGCCAAAAAACGTGTACTCTGAGGTCTGAAAGTTCCATGTGAATTTCTAAATTATGTCTAAACTTAATAATTTAAACCCATTTAAGTGACTTAAATGGGTTTCAATAACCCATGATTGAAAATGAATCCAAGTACATTATGTAAGTTCTAAGTGACCACTTTATAACTGAGTTTTCCCACACAATTTTAGGGCCACTTTTGTATTTGAGATGGTAATTGCATTGGGACCAAGTGAAGGCCAAATGACCACACAGAGCACTGTTGAAATGAAGGTTTACAGTTGTGCAATCAGAAAAAATGATGAAAGAATTGAGACATCACTTGATAATTCAAAAAGAAAGCAGCATAGGCATCCTATGTTACCTATGCTCCCCATGCTGTGTCTGCTAATACTCCGTTTAGGGTGTGAGTGAATGAGTGCCATGATGTCCATCACAACTCAGTAGAAGTAACAGAGTAAATATGCATGAAGAAATGTCATTTGTTATTTTGGGGTATAATGCCTAGAAAATGATTATTAAATATTATTACACTATTGAAAGAGAAAAGTGGTGATCAACCAAAGCAACATGACTCTTTAAATGTCCTCTTAACCATTCAGTTTTGATATATTTGTCCTTTTGTAATAATTTGTTCATAGAGAAATTTTTCCCCTTAGACAGTGAATGCCTATGAAGCAAAAATAGTGCCTTATTTTTTAACAACTTTATTGAGATATAATTCACATACTACACACTTCACCTAATTAAGTATACAATTGAATGGCTTGAGCATAATACATTATTAATTTTTTTAAACTGCGGTTAAGTATATATATAAATAAAATTTACCATTTTATCCATTTATTTCTTTAAATATTTGATTGTTATGTTAAACACCATACATTATATCATTAGTTTTGAATGTAGTGTTCCATGATTCACTGTTTGCGTATAACACCCAGTGCTCCATTCAGTATGTACCCTATTTAATACCCATGACCAGGCTAAGCCATCCCCCAACACCCCTCCCCTCTAGAACCCTCAGTTTGTTCTTCAGAGTCCACCGTCTCCCATGGTTCGTCTCCCCCTCCAAATTACTCCCCTTCATTCTTCCCCTCCTGCTATCTTCTTCTTTTTCTTTTTTCCTAACATATCTTGCATTATTTGTTTCAGAAGTACAGATCTGTAATTCAACAGTCTTGCACAATTCACAGCGCTCACCATAGCACATACCCTCCCCAATGTCTATCACCCAGCCGCCCTATCCCTCCCACCCCCCACCACTCAGCAACCCTCAGTTTGTTTCCTGAGATTAAGAATTCCTCATATCAGTGAGGTCATATGATACATGTCTTTCTCTGATTGACTTATTTCACTCAGCATAACACCTTCCGGTTCCATCCACGTCGTTGCAAATGGCAAGATCTCTTTTGATGGCTGCATAATATTCCATTGTGTATATATACACCACATCTTCTTTATGAATTCCTTGGTAGATGGACATCTTGGCTCTTTCCACAGTTTGGCTATTGTGGACATTGCTGCTATAAAAATTGGGGTGCACGTACCCATTCAGATCCCTATATTTGTATCTTTGCAGTAAATAATCAGTAGTGCAATTGCTGGATCATATGGTAACTCCATTTTCAACAGTTTGAGTAACCTCCATACTGTTTTCCAGAGTGGCT
>NW_027397809.1:0-5146 GCF_003265705.2 Callorhinus ursinus
AAATTTAAGGATTATTGGTTCCATTTCTTTGAAAAAAGTGGATGGTATTTTGATGGGGATTGCATTGAATGTGTAGATTGCTCTAGGTAACATTGACATCTTCACCATATTTTTTCTTCCAATCCATGAGCATGGAATGTTTTTCCATTTCTTTGTGTCTTCCTTAATTTCTTTCATGAGTATTTTATAGTTTTCGGACTACAGATCCTTTGCCTCTTTGGTTAGGTTTATTCCTAGGTATCTTATGGTTTTGGGTGCAATTGTAAATGGGGTCGACTCCTTAATTTCTCTTTCTTCTGTCTTGTTGTTGGTGTATAGGAATGTTACTGATTTCTGTGCATTGATTTTATATCCTGCCACTTTACTGAATTCCTGTATGAGTTCTAGCAGTTTTGGGGTGGAGTCTTTTGGGTTTTCCACATAAAGTATCATATCATCTGCAAACAGTGAGAGTTTGACTTCCTCTTTGCCGATTTGGATGCCTTTGACTTCCTTTTGTTGTCTGATTGCTGTGGCTAGGACTTCTAGTACTCTGTTGAATAGCAGTGGTGAGAGTGGACATCCCTGCCGCGTTCCTGACCTTAGGGGGAAAGCTCTCAGTTTTTCCCCATTGAGAATGATATTCGCTGTAGGTTTTTCATAGATGGCTTTTATGATATTTAGGTATGTACCCTCTATCCCTATGCTCTGAAGAATTTTGATCAAGAAAGGATGCTGTACTTTGGCGCCCGGGTGGCTCAGTTGGTTGGGCGACTGCCTTCGGCTCAGGTCATGATCCTGGAGTTCCAGGATCAAGTCCCGCATCGTGCTCCCCACTCAGCAGGGAGTCTGCTTCTCCCTCTGACCCTCCCTCCTCTCATGTGCTCTCTCTCTCTCATTCTCTCTCTCAAATAAATAAATTAATTAATTAAAAAAAAAGAAAGGATGCTGTACTTTGTCAAATGTTTTTTCTGCATCTATTGAGAGGATTATATGATTCTTGTTCTTTCTTTTGTTAATGTATTGTCTCACATTAATGGACTTGCAGATGTTGAACCAACCTTGCACCCCAGGCATAAATCCCACTTGGTTGTGGTGAATAATCTTTTTAATGTACTGTTGGATCCTATTGGCTAGTATTTTGGTGAGAATCTTTGCATCCATGTTCATCAAGGATATTCGTCTGTAATTGTCCTTTTTGATGGGGTCTTTGTCTGGTTTGGGGATCAAGGTAATGGTAGCCTCATAAAACGATTTTGGAAGTTTTCCTTCCGTTTCAATTTTTTGGAACAGTTTCAGAAGAATAGGTATTAATTCTTCTTTAAATGTTTGGTAGAATTTCCCTGGGAAGACATCTGGCCCTGGCCTCTTGTTTGTTGGGAGAATTTTGATGACTGCTTCAATTTCCTTAGTGGTTATAGGTCTGTTCAGGTTTTCTATTTCTTCCTAGTTCAGTTTTGGTAGTCGATACATCTCTAGGAATGCATCCATTTCTTCCACGTTATCTAATTTACTGGCATAGAGTTGCTCATAATATGTTCTTATAATTGTTTGTATTTCTTTGGTGTTGGTTGTGATCTCTCCTCTTTCATTCATGATTTTGTTGATTTGGGTCATTTCTCTTTTCTTTTTGATAAGTCTGGCCAGGGGTTTATCAATCTTGTTAATTATTCAAAGAACCAGCTCCTAGTTCATTGATCTGTTCTACTGTTGTTTTGGTTTCTATTTCATTGATTTCTGCTCTGATCTTTATTATTCCTCTCCTGCTGGGTTTAGGCTTGATTTGCTGTTCTTTCTCCAGCTCCTTTAGGTGTAGGGTTAGGTTGTGTATTTGAGACCTTTCTTGTTTCTTGAGAAAGGCTTGTATTGCTATATACTTTCCTCTTAGGACTGCCTTTGCTGTATCCCAAAGATTTTGAACGGTTGTGTTTTCATTTTCATTGGTTTCCATGAATTTTTTAAATTCTTCTTTAATTTCCTGGTTGACCCATTCATTCTTTAGTAGGATGCTCTTTAGCCTCCATGTATTCAAGTTCTTGACAACTTTCCTCTTGTGATTGAGTTCTAGTTTCAAAGCATTGTGGTCCAAAAATATGCAGAGAATGATCCCGATCTTTTGGTACCAGTTGAGACCTGATTTGTGACCTAAGATGTGATCTATTCTGGAGAATGTTCTATGGGCACTAGAGAAGAACGTCTATTCTGTTGCTTTGGGATGGAATGTTCTGAATATATCTGTGAAGTCCATTTGGTCCAGTGTGTCATTTAAAGTCTACTTCCTTGTTGATCTTTTGCTTAGATGATCTGTCCATTTCAGTCAGGGGGGTGTTAAAGTCCCTACTATTATTGTTTTGTTGTTGGTGTGTTTCTTTGCTTTTGTTATTAATTAGCTTATATAATTGGCTGCTCCCATGTTAGGGGCATACATATTTACAATTGTTAAATCTTCTTGGTGGATAGACCCTTTAAGTAAGGGTCTTCCCTTCCTCATCTCTTATTATAGTCTTTGGTTTAAAATCTAATTTGTCTGATATAAGCATTGCCACCCCCACTTTCTTTTGGTGCCCATTAGCATGGTAAATGTCTTTCCACCCCCTCACTTTCAATCTGGAGGTGTCTTTGGGTGTAAAATGAGTTTCTTGCAGACAGCATATTGATGGGTCTTGTTTTTTATCCAATCTGATACCCTGTGTCTTTTGATTGGGGCATTTAGCCCATTTACATTCAGGATAACTATTGAAAATATGAATTTAGTGCCATTGTATTGCCTATAGGTTGCCTCTTACTGTATATTGTCTGTGTTCCTTTCTGGTCTATGTTACTTTTAGGCTCTCTCTTTGCTTAGAGGACCCCTTTCAATATTTCTTGTAGGGTTGGTTTGGTGTTTGCAAATTCTTTTAGTTTTTGTTTGTCTTGTAAGCTTTTTATCTCTCCTTTTATTTTCAATGACAGCCTAGCTGGATATAGTATTCTTGGCTGCGTATTTTTCTCATATAGTGCTCCGAATATATCATGCCAGTCCTTTCTGGCCTGCCAGGTCCCTGTGGATAGGTCTGTTGCCAATCTAATGTTTCTACCATTTTAGGTTACAGATCTCTTCTCCCGAGCTGCTTTCAGGATTTTCTCTTTGTCCCTGAGACTCATAAGTTTTACTATTAGATGTCAGGGTGTTGCCCTATTTTTGTTGATTTTGAGGAAGGTTCTCTGTGTCTCCTGGATTTTGATGCCTGTTTCCTTCCCCACATTAGGGAGGTTTTCTGTTAAAATTTGCTCCAATATACCTTCTGCCCCTTCGCTCTCTTTCTTCTTCTTCTGGGATCCCTATTATTCTAATATTGTTACATCTTATGGTATCACTTATTTCTCGAATTCTGCCCATGTGATGCAGTAGTTGTTTATCTCTCTTTTTCTCAGCTTCTTTATTTTCCATCATTTGGTCTTCTGTATCACTGATTCTCTCTTCTGCCTCATTTATCCTGCAGTTAGAGCCTCCATTTTTTATTGCACCTCATTAATAGCCTTTTTGATTTCGACTTGGTTAGATTTTAGTTCTTTTATTTCTCCAGAAAGACTTTCTCTAATATCTTCCATGCTTTTTTCAAGCCCAGCTCGTATCTTTATAATTGTCATTCTGAACTCTAGTTCCAACATCTTACTAATGTCCATATTGATTAGGTTCCTGGCAGTCAGTACTGCCTCTTGTTCTTTTTTTTGAAGTGATTTTTTCCAGCTTGTCATTTTATCCAGGAATAGATGAATGAGAGAACAAAACGCTAACAGGGTAACAATGACCCCGGAAAAATACACACTAAACAAATCAGAAGAGACCTGAAACTGGGGGAAAAGAAAGGGAAAGAAAGAAAAAAGAATATGATCAAATATGATCAGGCTGGTGAGTAGATCAGTGCCACACACTAGATTTTGGATGTATTTTGGTCTGTTAGAAGAAACAGCCTGCCAAAATTTTAAAGAAAGAAAAGCTTATATATGTACAAAAATAAGGGTAAATATGATGAAGGGTTGGAATATGACTGTAAAGATGAAAATTATAAAAGATTTTATAAAAGGAATTGGTAAGATAAGAAGTGATTGAAAAAAGGAAGAAGAGAAATTTTAAAAAAAGGGGGAGAGAATGTGATCAGGCAGAAGACTAGAACAAAGCCATACACTAGAGATTTAGGGTATATTTTGGTCTGTTAGAAGAAACTGTATCCCAAAATGTTAAAGAGGGAACAACTTATATATATATATACCAAAAATAAGGTTAACTACTACGAAGGGATAGAATATGACTCTACAAATGAAAAATAAAAAAGATTTTTGAGAAAGGGTGGTTGAAAAAGGGAAAAAGAAAAAAAATAGAAAAAAAATTTTAAAAATTAACTTTGAAAGACTAAGGAATCATGATAAAAAAGCCATGAATTCTATGTGCAGTAATCCTCTAGAGCTGGAGTTCTGCCGTTCTCATTGATCGGTAAACTTGGTCTTGGCTGGCTGTTCGTGCTGACTTTCTGGGGGAGGGGCCTGTTGCCGTGGTTCCCAAATGTCTTTGCCGGAGGCGGAATTGCCCCGCCCTTGCCAGTCAGGGCTAAGTAATCTGCTCGGGTTTGCTCTCGGGAGCTTTTGTTCCCTGCAAGCTTTCCGTACAGCTTTGGAGAACGAGAGTAAAGGTGGAGGCCTCCCAATCTCTGCCCCGGAGGAGCAGAGAACATGGGACCCCCGCTCCTCAGTGTGCCCCCAGAGAAAAGCAGTCAGTCACTCCATCTCCCCGGTCTCTGTCCACACTCCATGCTCACCGGGCCTGTGACTGAGTGTTTCTATCTCTGGCACATGACCCCGTGCAGAGTCCCCAAACCCAGCAGATCCCTGCAGTGTGCTCCCACGCCGCTCCTCCCAGGGGAGGAAGGGGAGTCTCCCCGGATCTGCCACTTGTTGGATAACCTGCTGGTACCCAACCCACTGCTGGAGGAGCAGTGGCCCGACTGTGCTGCGGATCACGGTTTATGGCAACCCCGAGCTGAGAGCCTGTGCCTCAGCTCCATCTCTGCAGCCGGCTTCCTTGCTCCAATACCTGGGAGCTCTGCCGCACTCAGGCACCCCCAGTCTTTCTGTGACCCCGAGGATCCTGAGACCACACTGTCCCATGAGGGTTCCACCCCCCCCCCCC
>NW_027397809.1:5246-7910 GCF_003265705.2 Callorhinus ursinus
GGATCCTGAGACCACACTGTCCCATGAGGGTTCCCCCCCCCCCCCCCACTTAGCCACTGGAGCGACGTCCCTCAGCAGAGCCGACTTCTAAAAGTTCCGATTTTGTGCTCCGCGGCTCTATCACTTGCCAGAAGTGGCCGATGGAGGCCCCCTCCCCGCCGTCTCTCCTCCCGAATATCGAATATCGCCTTGGATTCACTTCTCTGCACATCGTACTTTCCAGTAAGTGGTCACTTTTCTGTTCAGAGAGTTGCTGCTCTTCTTTTCTTTGATCTCCTGTTGAGTTCGTAGGTGTTCAGAATGGTTTGATCCCTATCTAGCTGAATTCCTGGGACCAGACGAAATTTAGGTCTCCTACTCCTCTGCCATCTTCACTAATTCTTTCCCAGCATCTTCTTATATTATAATTTGGCTTAAATTATAGTCAGTATTTACAATATTATGACTCTGTAAAAATATAGTTTGCTATCAAGACAAATAGTCTTTTCTTTCTTGTGCACTTCTTTGTTCTGGAGTTAATATTTATCACACCTTTTTTTTTTGTTTAGTAGTCTATGTATGTATGGCAATGATTTTCCAAAGGCTCCAAGAGAAACCTGTCCCTTTTTTTCCAAACACTAAAGCACAGCAAATAATCTCTTCACTACATTTCTGTCCTGTCTACTTCCTCACCCCAGCTCCCCAGCCTCCAACTCTATCTGGACTGGTTGGTCTCTAGGCCAGTTGTAGAGCTGCTGCCAGGAGGCTTCCTTTCATTCTTTTCTTATCTAAAATCCCGTATTTCCTGGATCTCATGTTTTCACTTTTCATTTCATTCTCGTTTTACTGAGGCACATCCTCTAAGATTTTCCATAAGAACGATGAGTGGGAGTTGCTTATAAGTCTGATTTACCTCATTTTTAAGCTCATGGTTTGGCTAAGTATGAAACTCTAGTTTAAAAATCATTTTTCCTTAGTTCTGAAGGCATTGTTCCATCTTATAGCATCTAGCATTCAGGTTAAGAAATCTAGTGATTCTCATTCATGTCCTTGTTTATGACCTATTTTTGCATCTTCCTTTCCCCTACAGAATTTTGAGATTTTTAGAATGATGGATGTTGATATGAGTCTTTTTCACTCAGTTTGATGGATCCCCTCAATCTGAGATGTGCCCTTTGGTTTTGAAAGTTTTCTTGTAATTTTTCTTGATAACTTTCTCCCCACTATAACCCTAGTTTTCTCTCAATAGCTGCTAATAGTGGAATGCCACATTCTTGGATTGATCCTCTAATGTTCTCATATGTTCTTTCCCATATTATACTTATTTGCTTATTTATTAATTCTTTGATTTATTTTAGCTTCTGTGAAGTTTCCTTAACTTTATCTTTGAATCCTTACATGGAATTTAAAATTTCTAATAGCACATTCTCAATTACCAAGAGATCTTTCCTATCTGCTGATTATGTCTTTTCATTATTTATCAATACATTGTTTTCTTTTATCTCTCAGGTTATAATACTTATTTTGAAACCTCTTCTGCTACCCCCCAAATTATTTTGGGATACTTTCCCCCTGTTTTTTGGTGGATTTCCTTTTCCTTTAGATAGATTTCCCCAAATGTCTAAAGATTGTTGACTGTCCAATCATATTTAGGCACTGAAATGCTGATTGGAATTTGTACATGGGTAAGTTAGTTGAATAGTGAAGGGACTACAGAATGCCATGTTTGCTGAAGGATCCTCGAATGTAAGTTTTCCAATTCACTTACTCCAGAGTAGAATCAGCCATCCTTCTGACCACTGGCATTTTGATGAGCAGTGTGAGGAAATTTATCTCCTTTTCTCAACCCTGCTCTGCTGCCTACTCCTTTGTTTCATACTGTTCCTGAGGTGATCAATATTTAGTCCTTGAGGTTTCAAGTCCTCTAGAATATGCACCTTTAGCCACATGGGCAGTTGTGGTGACTTGACCGGTTGCTTGGCTGCATGGTAGAGAAAAACCCAAGTGTCTGGCCACTCTGTGAGACCTTTGAGTTATCTCTCATGTCAGCCCCATAATCAAGTTGTATCTTCCACGCTCCCTGGTACCATTTGGAGCCAAGCTTGACAGAGGTACTGGGCTAAATTGCACACCACTTGTTGATATCATTGTCTGTAAACATTTGGATAATAATTTAAGCTATTCAGTTAAGTCAGGTGCTTTTCAACTTTCCAAAATAATTGAAACTCCTCAGCTAAAGTTTTCTCTTCTCCCTCCTTGTCAATCAGTAGTGTGTTAATATCTTTACTGGCATTCTAATCTGGTTTGGGGAGATAGAAAATATAAATACCTGTGGTTAATGCCATGTAGTCACTTTTTCTTGTTTCCTAATAAATGCAATTGAAGACCAAAACTGTGCTATGAGTAACACAGGGCACAAAACACAGCTTTTTGTGAAGCTTTCCCCTTCTTATTTATAAAAACTCTATAAATTGTGTTTTTTTAAATATTTTATTTATTTGATAGACAGCGAGAGAGGGAGCACAAGCAGGGGGAGTGGGAGAGGGAGAGGGAGAAGCAGGCTTCCTGCTGAGCAGGGAGCCCATTGCAGGGCTCAATCCCAGGACCCTGGGATCATGACCTGAGCCAAAAGCAGATGACTGAGCCCCCTAGGCGTCCTGGTTTGTTTTTTTTTTTTTAATTTTG
>NW_027397809.1:8010-11591 GCF_003265705.2 Callorhinus ursinus
TTTTTTTTTTTTTTTTTAATTTTGTTTATTTATTTGACAGAGAGAGATACACAGCGAGAGAGAGAACACAAGCAGGGGGAGTGTGAGAGGGAGAAGCAGGCTTCCCGCAGAGTGGGGAGCCCGATGCGGGGCTCGATCTCAGGACCCTGGGATCATGACCTGAGCCGAAGGCAGACGCTTAATGACTGAGCCACCCAGGCACCACTTTTTTTTTTTAAAGATTTTATTTATTTATTTGTTTGTTTGTTTATTTATTTATTTATTTAAGAGAGAAAGCACAAGCCAGGGGGAGAAGCAGAAGCAGAGGGAGAAGCAGGCTCCCCGCTGAGCAGGGAGTCCGATGCAGGGCTTGATCCCAGGACCCTGGGAACATGATCCGAGCTGAAGGCAGACTCTTAACGACTGAGCCACCCAGGAGACCCTATAAATTGGTTTTGACATCTCATAATCTGAACAGTTACTAGAATAGTCTAGTAACTGTTTTTCAATTTTAAAATGAAATTTTAAAATGACTTGATTTGTTTTGGCTTTTATTTTCTTGCTAATTTTTAGTTTTATTGAAATACAGTCAGAGACTATGATCTATATGATTTCTGCTTTAGGGACTTACTGCAATTTTTCCTCTGTTGTTCATTCATTGCTAAATTTTCTATTCCATGGATATTTGAAATTGCTATGAATTTACTTTTGTTGGATACATATGCATATTATATCTAAAATTAATTGTGTATTATGTTAATTGTGCTATTTGTACTTATTATACCATTATGTCTCACCTTCTTCTGTCAAATTTTGAGAGAGGTAATTTGTTAGCCTCCTATTATGCAGGTAGTTTTATTAATTTGTCCCTAAAATTCTTTTTTTTTTTTTTACTTAATGTGTTAATAGGAGTTCAAAGGTTTATAACTGATCATTTTTCAATGTATTTACCCCTTTACTAATATAAAACCCCTTTTTAATTAAATTATGTTACTTGAATTCTATTTAGTCTGTTTTTAATACGGCACACCTAGTGTCTTTTGTTAGTATTTCAGAGTATGTTTCTGTTCCCTTTATTTTGAGCCTTTCTGTATCATTTCATTTCTGGAGCATCTTATGTGAAAAACATAGCTGGTTGATTTTGTTACCACTCCATAAATGAGGAGGTGACTGTGCTACAGTCAATTGGTCATAGAGGGATTTTAAGCAGATGAACAGCATTATTGGATTTGCATATAAAGATGGTACCCTTTCTGGAGGTAGAGAAGAAAGTAGAAAGGGATATAATTGATGGCAGGTAGAATTTGAACTCAAATTTCCTGCTTAAGATTTTAGTGTTCTAATCCCATTTTAATGCTTATCTAAAAATGAAATGATATTATATAGATATCTACAGCTTCTAGAAGAAAAATGGTGGAAGTGGGATTCGAGAAATTTTTGTCTACCAGGTATGAGTATATTGTTCTTTTTCAAAGATGTTTTAAATGGTTCAAAGATTATTTTCAAGAAGTAATGACCACAGATTAGATTGCAAACTTCATAAAAAATCTGTCTTGTTCATCCTTAATATCCACAGTACTTTATGCACGGTAGATGTGCACTTTAATTTAGAAGAAAGTGACCTTGTTTTTCAGAATTATTTTTATGTCATTCATTCCACATTTCTTAAGACTCTCATGGCAGGTCCTTAAAGATGAAATGGACTGCCATAATCAATGCATAAATTAACTTGGCCTTCTTGGAACAGCCTTAAAGTGAGTCAGCTGCTCTGAGAACGTACCTCAGATAAAGGGTTAGATGAAAACTGGGTTTATGTGTTCATTGGAAAGCCCCTTAGTCAAGCTTCCTACCTCCACTTGAGAGCAACTCTACAGTTGTTAAAACAACCACAGTCACCTTTTCCCCACACTCCCTGTACATATATGAAAAGCTCTTGGCCACGCTCCCTGTCTCTATCCCTTGAAATTGATTTCCAGTATCCCTAGCTCAGCACACATAGTCTTTCATGGGTTCGTTGAACAACTATTCATTTAACACTTATCACACTCCAGGCCCTCTTCTTGGTGCTGAAGATATAGCAATTAATAATGACTGTTCCTGTGCCGGGGCCACTGGTGAGATCTGAAGCTTAGCTGGAAAAAGGTAAGTAGTATATGATATATGGTACAACATAGATGCCTTAAAAACATTGTGGTGAGTGAAAGAAGGCATTCAAGAAGTTCACATAGTTTATGGTTCCATTTATATGAAATGCCCAGAATGGGAAAATCCACAGAAGCAGAAAGTAGATTAGTGGTTGCTAATTAGAGGCTGGGGTAATAGTTATGGGATTTTGTATTAGTCACAGTTCTCCAATGAAACAGAACCAATTAGGATGAATATATGTATTTATTATAAGAGATTTAGCATGAGGAATTAGCTCACATAATTATAAAGGCTGGAAGGTCCCAAGATTTTCAAGTTGAGTTGTTAGCTGGAGCCCTAGGAGGGCTGATGGTATAGTTCTAGTCTGAAGGCTATCAAGATCAAGATCCAGGAAGAGCTGATGTTCAGTTTGGCTTCTTCAACTGATTAGATGGGGCTCACTCACATGAGAGAGAACAATCTGCTTTACTCAGTCTACCAATTTATCACATCCAAAACCACCCTCACAGAAACACCTAGAATAAATTTTGACCAACAATTTTGACCAAAAATTGGCACAGCTGGGGTACCTGTCTGTCTCAGTTAGTAGAGCATATGACTCTTAATCTTGGGGTCATGAGTTTTAGTCCCATGTTGGACTTAGAGATTATTTTTAAAAAATATTGTCCCAGTCAAGTTGACACATAAAATTAACCATCACAAGTTTCTTTTGGCATAATGAAAATGTTCTAAAATTAGATAGTGGTGATGGTTACACAACTCTACTACCCACTAAATATATACTAAATACACTGTATACTATACTAACTATATATACTAATATTCTAAAACCCACAGAATTGTGCACTTTAAAAGGGTAAATTGAATAATATGTAAATTAAATCTCATGAAAGTGATTTAAAAATAAACAAACATAATGCATACTCAAAACTTAAAAATAAATACAAGAATGGGCAGTATCCTAAGAGTGATATAGGTGTTATGAGATGTTTATCTAGTACCTTTCTTCTCAAAGGGTGTTCCATGGACCAGCAGCTTGGGCATCACCTGGGAACTTATTAGAAAGGCAGAAGCTCAGGCCCCACCTGCTGACTCAGAATCTGCATTTTAACAAAGTTTCCAGGTAATTCATATACCCACTGAAATAAGAAGCTCGATTTAGTGGTCTTAAATTTTACTTATCATTTTATTTTGATCAGTGAGATAATTTCTTCATTAACATCCCATATTGAAGCTTGACATATGAACAAATGAAAATCGAGTATCTCTGGTGGCAGAGAGTCAAGGAACCCTCAGCCCACCTGCTTGTCCCCACCTGAGAGCAACTTATAGATCCCTCTCCCTCAGGATTCCAATACAAGTGGGTCAGATTTCTCTCTCCTTCTCTCTCTCTCTCTCAAGTAAAGTTTATGATAAAAACTTGTAGGCACAATGATAAGACAATTAGTCCTCTCGTA
>NW_027397809.1:11691-17532 GCF_003265705.2 Callorhinus ursinus
AAAGGAAGAAGAAAGAAGAAAGAAAGAAAGAAAGAAAGAAAGAAAGAAAGAAAGAAAGAAAGAAAGAAAGAAAGAAAGAAAGAAAGAAAGAAAGAAAGAAAGAAAGAAAGAGAGAAAGAAGAGTCCCGACATAGGCATACTCTTCTGCTCCCCAAAGTCCATTTGCCTGGCCCAGATTTGCTGTCTTTTCCCACTGTGACCCAGGCTGTCTATGCTACACTTCATCTGACAGTGTGGAGTTGGCCTGTCCCAGTGCACAATGCAAGAAAGAGACATTTCCCGGCACCTGTGTGTCTGTAGGTGCCTCCAGCCAAACCCTGCAGTTGAACCATTGGAAATGTGGCTGACCTTCCCTTAGGAGCCGACACCCTTCACTCATAGCATTCGCTGGGCAATCAGATGGCATCCCAGTGATATTGTTCACAGCTCCTGGCAACAGCCTTTAATTCATCTGGTATTTAACCAGGGTGAAGCATCCTCTGGCTATAACATGTTTGTTGGTGTGAGCTGAGTCTGGCTCATCTTCCGCTCCCTCTAATTCAGGGTTTCACACTAACTTGTAGTCTGTAGGCAATGCAGCAACTACACAGAATGCTCTCCTTCCATCTTCTGTTTGTGCCATTGCATTTTTATTGTCCTTTTGTCAGCTCTTGGTCAACAGAGAATCACAGAGCTGGAACACAACATTTCACAGATAAGTAAAATAAGACTTAGAAGATCATGCAACTTGGAAATAGAGTGAGGATGTCATCAGAACCCAGTCTTTCTGGTTTCAGATGCATTTCTCCTGGACAAACATTGTCCTAGTATTAGAGTCCTCTGCTTATAACAGGTCAAAGTGTTAGCCAGCTGGTAACTAAGTTCAGGAATCACAGAAAATTCTCTAGCATCTTTTTAAAAAACATGGATTTTTAAAAATACTCCAAAAGATATTTTTATCCCTTTCCAAAATCTTCTTAGTGTGAGATCTCATGGAAGAAAATGATGATAAATATCTTCACATACAGATTTTGGAATCAAAGCAGGACCATTCAGGAGAAATCATGGGTGTCTGCATAAGAACTGCAATAGTTCTTCCGTGTCCATGTGTTTCTGGGTTTAGTCTTTTGAGTCATTTAGTATTTGTCACTGGGAGGAAAGATACTCATCTATGACCAGGGACAAAAATCTACTTTTGGTGGAGTAAGTAGGAAACCTTCTGTGACTTGGCCAGGCATGCTTAGAGTCTCAGATTCTACAGTTAGATTTTCTACCCTTCTGTCATGAAAGCTTTTGACTTTGGATATTTTATGATAGCAATAAAAGGGTGCTCTGCCTGAAGAGAAGACAAAATCATCACAAACAGAAGAGACTTCTACTACAAATGAATAAATGATTATTTTGGGCTAATCTTCTATTCTAAATGATTTAGAGAAGAACACATCAATGCTGGTGTAGACTCTTAGGAAAACCTGCACTGTCTCATAAATACTTGATCAGTATCTCTCTCCTTACTAAATTGTACACTCTATGAAGATGAAAACTTAGTCTTACCCAAAGTCCCATTCCTCAAGTTCTGGGCACAAGATACCCAATAAATAGTTGAGTGAATGTTCTTTAGTGTATTTTCTGATATTGTGAAGATATTGGTGGAATTATTGTTACTGTTATTTACAAGTAGCCAAAACACATTAACTTAAAACCAGAAATATCTTCCCAGGCCTCAGGAACAAACTGAAAGCAGGGGACCCTTCTCTCTCCATGTCTTTCCCACCTTGGTTTCTTCCAGGTCCTTCTTGTTCTTTGCTTACTTTTCTTTCCCACTGCAAACCACCTTTCTCTATGTCTGAGTCCGCAGGCAAGTTATACGTGTCTTCATTCCAGTTACCAGGATAACACAGAGATTTCATTTCCAACGTCAAATTTCTGAAGAGGGGATTTATAGGGCAACTAACCACTTGTGGCAAGAGAGTGGGATCCACTGTGGGTGTGGCTGCTTTGCCACAGTGTAGGGTGAGTCTGCCACAAGGCAGTTCTTGAAAAGAGATCCACTTCAGGTACTTTCTACTGATTTGCATTTCCTCTTGTGTGAACTGGTTCATTTTATTCATTTTTTTTCCATTTTTCCATTTTGGGGTCTTTTCCTTTTCCTACCAGTATTTCATATGACAAACATATTGATCTTTCTGTTTTGTTTTCTGAAGATGTTTTTCCAGTTGGTATCAGTCACATTTCAGTTCAGAAAACAGAGATCACTCTAGGTATTTTAAACAGAAAGGGATTTAACACAGAGAATTAGATGCTTATAAAATCCCTGCAAGTTCTATAGGGACAGCCTCTAGTCTGAGCCTCTGTGAACGACACCTGCAAGGTCACAGAACTGGACCATAAAGGATTCAGCCACATTTGCCACCACCAGGAAGAACACCCCACTAGAGCTGACATCTAAGGGTCGGGAAGCCACCACCATTGCAACACAAATGTCTCCTGACAGCCACAAAGGTGAGGATTAGACATCGGAATACTGTTCAAGAAGGCCTCACATCTCTACAGCCAGACCTAAAAACAAAACAAATAGCCAAATGCAGGATCTGCCTCCACATCCTCATAGGAATGCATTAATGAGGGATTCTAATTTGAATCTGCCTTCCCAGCTGCAAAGAAGCCTGGGAAATGTCACCTTTAAAAAAATAAAGATTTATTTATTTACTTGAGAGAGAGAGAAAGAAAGCACGTGCACGTGATCTGGGGAAGGGGCAGAGGGTGAGGGTGAGAAGCAGACTCCCCACTAATTGGAAATGGGGCTCGATCTCACGACCCTGAGAACATGATCGGAGTCGAAATCAAGAGTTGGAGGCTTAACCGACTGAGCCACCCAGGCACCCCTGGGAAATGTCATTTTTACCTTCCAACCTCTGAAGTACAGTTCCTGGAAAGGAGATGGACAAGATCCTAAATGCCACTTGACTATGTCTATTGCATACATATAAACATACAATACTTTCTGAGAGATTTAAGTTTTACATAAATAAATTGGTCAGTCTTTTTCTTTGTAATATATTCTATTGCTTCAAAAACTTATAAAACCATCCCACTCCAGAGATGTTTAGTATTAAATTCTGGGTTCTTCTTATTTGTACTATCATTTGAAAATAAGAGGAATATAGAATCACAAAAATGAAAATAATTGCTGGGGAATTGAAAGAATTTTTGCTCAAAATTGCATTCAACTGTATTGCTTTTACAATAAAAAAAAAAACTGTGATCAGAAAGTAACAATATACAGACTGGTTGACATTCTACTTTGAGTGGCACTTTTGGCCATTGCAACCAACTATGGGCAAATCATGTCATAGAATAGGCATCAATTAAATCTCATGTGCAATTTTTAAATACATAGGTGAGAAGTTGTTTTCAACTTTGTGCTGTTTACACAAGTCCAGCTTTGGTCTGTTCTCAAAAGACAGCTAATGATGCAGAATGCCACAGCATCAGGGAAAACAAGGCATGTCAGGTATCCTAATCATTAAGTGATATTCTCAATTTCATTTGAAGCTTTGTCAGAAATGACTCTTCTTTTCTCATGAGATTTTATTTTGAGGCTTTCCAAAATTTTTAATTCTTAAAAAGAAAAGTCAGGGGCACCTGGGTGGCTCAGTCATTAAGCATCTGCCTTCGGCTCCGGTCATGATCTCAGGGTCCTAGGATCGAGCCCCACATCGGGCTCCCTGCTCAGCGGGAAGCCTGCTCTCCCTCTCCCTCTCCTCCTGCTTGTGTTCCCTCTCTCGCTGTGTATCTCTCTGTCAAATAAATACATAAAATCTTAAAAAAACATAAAGTTTAAAAAAAAATCAGATCCCACTAAACCTCTCAAAAATGCTTACCTTGTTTGGTAGTTAGAAGAAAACTCCCGCTCCACAGAGATTTGTTTTCATCACACCATATTGGCCATGGTCTGCCTCCTCCTTGAGGTGAGCCAGGGGGACTGGATGCCAACCTATGGAAAATGGTTTTCCAGAGCAGAATCTGTCTCTCCACACAAGTCCTGGGGCTGTAGCTGGTACTGTGGTCTTTGGAGTCCCCCAGCACTACAATTGGATGATTTTGTCACTTAAGAGCTCATTCCAGCTGTTACTTCCTTGCGGAAACCAAACTTCTCCAATATCCCTTTTAGTAAGACTTTGTTGAGCCACTCTCTCCACCTTTATTGTGGACAATTATGTAAACTTAACCCTTTTGTGTGGTCAGCTGAAGAAAGAAAGTC
This sequence comes from Callorhinus ursinus, assembly GCF_003265705.2. NCBI lineage: Eukaryota > Metazoa > Chordata > Mammalia > Carnivora > Otariidae > Callorhinus > Callorhinus ursinus. Next base: position 15,935 of record NW_027397809.1, read on the forward strand.
ATTGATAGTATATTCTAAATCAGTGTTTTTCCCAATCTTCACTATACATCAAAATAGCCTTCAGAGATTTATTTATATTTTATTTTTTATCTTTAAATTTTTATTGTTATGTTAATCACCATATATTACATCATTAGTTTTTGATGTAGTGTTCCATGATTCATTGTTTGTGTATAACACCCAGTGCTCCACGCAGAACATGCCCACTTTAATACCCACCACCAGGCTAACCCATCCCCCACCCCCTACCCTCTAGAACCCTCAGTTTGTTTTTCAGAGTCCATCATCTCCCATGGTTCCGCTCCCCCTCCGGTTTCCTCCCCCCATTCTTCCCCTCTTGCTATCTTCTCCTTTTTTTTTTTTTTTAAGATATATTGCATTATTTGTTTCAGAGGTACAGGTATGTGATTCAACAGTCTTGCAAAATTCACAGCTCTCACCATAGCAATACCCTCCCCAATGTCTATCACCCAGCCACCCTATCCCTCCCACCCCCCACCACTCCAGCAACCCTCACTTTGTTTCCTGAGATTAAGAATTCCTCATATCAGTGAGGTCATATGATACATGTCTTTCTCTGATTGACTTATTTCACTCAGCATAACACACTCCAGTTCCATCCACGTCGTTGCAAATGGCAAAATCTCATTCCTTTTGATGGCTGCATAATATTCCATTGTATATATATATATACCACTTCTTCTTTATCCATTCATCTGTCAATGGACATCTTGGATCTTTCCACGGTTTGGCTATTGTGGACATTACTGCTATAAACATCGGGGTGCACATACCCATTCAGATCCCTACATTTGTATCTCTGGGGTAAATACCCAGTAGTGCAATTGCTGGATCGTATGGTAGCTCTACTTTCAACTTTTTGAGGAACCTTCCATACTGTTTTCCAGAGTGGCTATGCCAGGTTTCATACCCACCAACAGTGTAGGAGGGGTCCCCTTTCTCTGCATCCTGCCAACATTTGTCGTTTCTTGACTTGTTAATTTTAGCCATTCTGACCAGTGTGAGGTGGTATCTCATTGAGGTTTTGATTTGGATTTCCCTAATGCAGAGCGATGTTGAGCACTTTTTCATGTGTCTGTTGGCCATTTGAATGTCTTCTTTGGAAAAATGTCTGTTCATGTCTTCTGCCCATTTCTTGATTGGATTATTTGTTCTTTGGGTATTGAGTTTGATAAGTTCTTTATAGATTTTGGATACTAGCCCTTTAGCTGATATGTCATTTGCAAATATCTTCTCCCATTCTGTCAGTTGTCTTTTGGTTTTGTTGACTGTTTCTTTTGCTGTGCAAAAGCTTTTTATCTTGATGAAGTTCCAATAGTTCATTTTTGCCCTTGCTTCCCTTGCCTTTGGCGATGTTTCTAGGAAGAAGTTGCTGCGGCTGAGGTCGAAGAGGTTGCTGCCTGTGTTCTCCTTTAGGACTTTGATGGACTCCTGTCTCACATCTAGATCTTTCAACCATTTGGAGTCTATTTTTGTGTGTGGTGTAAGGAAATAGTCCAGTTTCATTCTTCTGCATGTGGCTGTCCAATGTTCCCAACACCATTTGTTGAAGAGACTGTCTTTTTGCCATTGGACAT
>NW_027397810.1:0-5146 GCF_003265705.2 Callorhinus ursinus
AAATTTAAGGATTATTGGTTCCATTTCTTTGAAAAAAGTGGATGGTATTTTGATGGGGATTGCATTGAATGTGTAGATTGCTCTAGGTAACATTGACATCTTCACCATATTTTTTCTTCCAATCCATGAGCATGGAATGTTTTTCCATTTCTTTGTGTCTTCCTTAATTTCTTTCATGAGTATTTTATAGTTTTCGGACTACAGATCCTTTGCCTCTTTGGTTAGGTTTATTCCTAGGTATCTTATGGTTTTGGGTGCAATTGTAAATGGGGTCGACTCCTTAATTTCTCTTTCTTCTGTCTTGTTGTTGGTGTATAGGAATGTTACTGATTTCTGTGCATTGATTTTATATCCTGCCACTTTACTGAATTCCTGTATGAGTTCTAGCAGTTTTGGGGTGGAGTCTTTTGGGTTTTCCACATAAAGTATCATATCATCTGCAAACAGTGAGAGTTTGACTTCCTCTTTGCCGATTTGGATGCCTTTGACTTCCTTTTGTTGTCTGATTGCTGTGGCTAGGACTTCTAATACTATGTTGAATAGCAGTGGTGAGAGTGGACATCCCTGCCGCGTTCCTGACCTTAGGGGGAAAGCTCTCAGTTTTTCCTCATTGAGAATGATATTCGCTGTAGGTTTTTCATAGATGGCTTTTATGATATTTAGGTATGTACCCTCTATCCCTATGCTCTGAAGAATTTTGATCAAGAAAGGATGCTGTACTTTGGCGCCCGGGTGGCTCAGTTGGTTGGGCGACTGCCTTCGGCTCAGGTCATGATCCTGGAGTTCCAGGATCAAGTCCCGCATCGTGCTCCCCACTCAGCAGGGAGTCTGCTTCTCCCTCTGACCCTCCCTCCTCTCATGTGCTCTCTCTCTCTCATTCTCTCTCTCAAATAAATAAATTAATTAATTAAAAAAAAAGAAAGGATGCTGTACTTTGTCAAATGTTTTTTCTGCATCTATTGAGAGGATTATATGATTCTTGTTCTTTCTTTTGTTAATGTATTGTCTCACATTAATGGACTTGCAGATGTTGAACCAACCTTGCACCCCAGGGATAAATCCCACTTGGTTGTGGTGAATAATCTTTTTAATGTACTGTTGGATCCTATTGGCTAGTATTTTGGTGAGAATTTTTGCATCCATGTTCATCAAGGATATTCGTCTGTAATTGTCCTTTTTGATGGGGTCTTTGTCTGGTTTGGGGATCAAGGTAATGGTAGCCTCATAAAACGATTTTGGAAGTTTTCCTTCCGTTTCAATTTTTTGGAACAGTTTCAGAAGAATAGGTATTAATTCTTCTTTAAATGTTTGGTAGAATTTCCCTGGGAAGACATCTGGCCCTGGCCTCTTGTTTGTTGGGAGAATTTTGATGACTGCTTCAATTTCCTTAGTGGTTATAGGTCTGTTCAGGTTTTCTATTTCTTCCTAGTTCAGTTTTGGTAGTCGATACATCTCTAGGAATGCATCCATTTCTTCCACGTTATCTAATTTACTGGCATAGAGTTGCTCATAATATGTTCTTATAATTGTTTGTATTTCTTTGGTGTTGGTTGTGATCTCTCCTCTTTCATTCATGATTTTGTTGATTTGGGTCATTTCTCTTTTCTTTTTGATAAGTCTGGCCAGGGGTTTATCAATCTTGTTAATTATTCAAAGAACCAGCTCCTAGTTCATTGATCTGTTCTACTGTTGTTTTGGTTTCTATTTCATTGATTTCTGCTCTGATCTTTATTATTCCTCTCCTGCTGGGTTTAGGCTTGATTTGCTGTTCTTTCTCCAGCTCCTTTAGGTGTAGGGTTAGGTTGTGTATTTGAGACCTTTCTTGTTTCTTGAGAAAGGCTTGTATTGCTATATACTTTCCTCTTAGGACTGCCTTTGCTGTATCCCAAAGATTTTGAACGGTTGTGTTTTCATTTTCATTGGTTTCCATGAATTTTTTAAATTCTTCTTTAATTTCCTGGTTGACCCATTCATTCTTTAGTAGGATGCTCTTTAGCCTCCATGTATTCAAGTTCTTGACAACTTTCCTCTTGTGATTGAGTTCTAGTTTCAAAGCATTGTGGTCCAAAAATATGCAGAGAATGATCCCGATCTTTTGGTACCAGTTGAGACCTGATTTGTGACCTAAGATGTGATCTATTCTGGAGAATGTTCTATGGGCACTAGAGAAGAACGTCTATTCTGTTGCTTTGGGATGGAATGTTCTGAATATATCTGTGAAGTCCATTTGGTCCAGTGTGTCATTTAAAGTCTACTTCCTTGTTGATCTTTTGCTTAGATGATCTGTCCATTTCAGTCAGGGGGGTGTTAAAGTCCCTACTATTATTGTTTTGTTGTTGGTGTGTTTCTTTGCTTTTGTTATTAATTAGCTTATATAATTGGCTGCTCCCATGTTAGGGGCATACATATTTACAATTGTTAAATCTTCTTGGTGGATAGACCCTTTAAGTAAGGGTCTTCCCTTCCTCATCTCTTATTATAGTCTTTGGTTTAAAATCTAATTTGTCTGATATAAGCATTGCCACCCCCACTTTCTTTTGGTGCCCATTAGCATGGTAAATGTCTTTCCACCCCCTCACTTTCAATCTGGAGGTGTCTTTGGGTGTAAAATGAGTTTCTTGCAGACAGCATATTGATGGGTCTTGTTTTTTATCCAATCTGATACCCTGTGTCTTTTGATTGGGGCATTTAGCCCATTTACATTCAGGATAACTATTGAAAATATGAATTTAGTGCCATTGTATTGCCTATAGGTTGCCTCTTACTGTATATTGTCTGTGTTCCTTTCTGGTCTATGTTACTTTTAGGCTCTCTCTTTGCTTAGAGGACCCCTTTCAATATTTCTTGTAGGGTTGGTTTGGTGTTTGCAAATTCTTTTAGTTTTTGTTTGTCTTGTAAGCTTTTTATCTCTCCTTTTATTTTCAATGACAGCCTAGCTGGATATAGTATTCTTGGCTGCGTATTTTTCTCATATAGTGCTCCGAATATATCATGCCAGTCCTTTCTGGCCTGCCAGGTCCCTGTGGATAGGTCTGTTGCCAATCTAATGTTTCTACCATTTTAGGTTACAGATCTCTTCTCCCGAGCTGCTTTCAGGATTTTCTCTTTGTCCCTGAGACTCATAAGTTTTACTATTAGATGTCAGGGTGTTGCCCTATTTTTGTTGATTTTGAGGAAGGTTCTCTGTGTCTCCTGGATTTTGATGCCTGTTTCCTTCCCCACATTAGGGAGGTTTTCTGTTAAAATTTGCTCCAATATACCTTCTGCCCCTTCGCTCTCTTTCTTCTTCTTCTGGGATCCCTATTATTCTAATATTGTTACATCTTATGGTATCACTTATTTCTCGAATTCTGCCCATGTGATGCAGTAGTTGTTTATCTCTCTTTTTCTCAGCTTCTTTATTTTCCATCATTTGGTCTTCTGTATCACTGATTCTCTCTTCTGCCTCATTTATCCTGCAGTTAGAGCCTCCATTTTTTATTGCACCTCATTAATAGCCTTTTTGATTTCGACTTGGTTAGATTTTAGTTCTTTTATTTCTCCAGAAAGACTTTCTCTAATATCTTCCATGCTTTTTTCAAGCCCAGCTCGTATCTTTATAATTGTCATTCTGAACTCTAGTTCCAACATCTTACTAATGTCCATATTGATTAGGTTCCTGGCAGTCAGTACTGCCTCTTGTTCTTTTTTTTGAAGTGATTTTTTCCAGCTTGTCATTTTATCCAGGAATAGATGAATGAGAGAACAAAACGCTAACAGGGTAACAATGACCCCGGAAAAATACACACTAAACAAATCAGAAGAGACCTGAAACTGGGGGAAAAGAAAGGGAAAGAAAGAAAAAAGAATATGATCAAATATGATCAGGCTGGTGAGTAGATCAGTGCCACACACTAGATTTTGGATGTATTTTGGTCTGTTAGAAGAAACAGCCTGCCAAAATTTTAAAGAAAGAAAAGCTTATATATGTACAAAAATAAGGGTAAATATGATGAAGGGTTGGAATATGACTGTAAAGATGAAAATTATAAAAGATTTTATAAAAGGAATTGGTAAGATAAGAAGTGATTGAAAAAAGGAAGAAGAGAAATTTTAAAAAAAGGGGGAGAGAATGTGATCAGGCAGAAGACTAGAACAAAGCCATACACTAGAGATTTAGGGTATATTTTGGTCTGTTAGAAGAAACTGTATCCCAAAATGTTAAAGAGGGAACAACTTATATATATATATACCAAAAATAAGATTAACTACTACGAAGGGATAGAATATGACTCTACAAATGAAAAATAAAAAAGATTTTTGAGAAAGGGTGGTTGAAAAAGGGAAAAAGAAAAAAAATAGAAAAAAAATTTTAAAAATTAACTTTGAAAGACTAAGGAATCATGATAAAAAAGCCATGAATTCTATGTGCAGTAATCCTCTAGAGCTGGAGTTCTGCCGTTCTCATTGATCGGTAAACTTGGTCTTGGCTGGCTGTTCGTGCTGACTTTCTGGGGGAGGGGCCTGTTGCCGTGGTTCCCAAATGTCTTTGCCGGAGGCGGAATTGCCCCGCCCTTGCCAGTCAGGGCTAAGTAATCTGCTCGGGTTTGCTCTCGGGAGCTTTTGTTCCCTGCAAGCTTTCCGTACAGCTTTGGAGAACGAGAGTAAAGGTGGAGGCCTCCCAATCTCTGCCCCGGAGGAGCAGAGAACATGGGACCCCCGCTCCTCAGTGTGCCCCCAGAGAAAAGCAGTCAGTCACTCCATCTCCCCGGTCTCTGTCCACACTCCATGCTCACCGGGCCTGTGACTGAGTGTTTCTATCTCTGGCACATGACCCCGTGCAGAGTCCCCAAACCCAGCAGATCCCTGCGGTGTGCTCCCACGCCGCTCCTCCCAGGGGAGGAAGGGGAGTCTCCCCGGATCTGCCACTTGTTGGATAACCTGCTGGTACCCAACCCACTGCTGGAGGAGCAGTGGCCCGACTGTGCTGCGGATCACGGTTTATGGCAACCCCGAGCTGAGAGCCTGTGCCTCAGCTCCATCTCTGCAGCCGGCTTCCTTGCTCCAATACCTGGGAGCTCTGCCGCACTCAGGCACCCCCAGTCTTTCTGTGACCCCGAGGATCCTGAGACCACACTGTCCCATGAGGGTTCCACCCCCCCCCCCC
>NW_027397810.1:5246-7910 GCF_003265705.2 Callorhinus ursinus
GGATCCTGAGACCACACTGTCCCATGAGGGTTCCCCCCCCCCCCCCCACTTAGCCACTGGAGCGACGTCCCTCAGCAGAGCCGACTTCTAAAAGTTCCGATTTTGTGCTCCGCGGCTCTATCACTTGCCAGAAGTGGCCGATGGAGGCCCCCTCCCCGCCGTCTCTCCTCCCGAATATCGAATATCGCCTTGGATTCACTTCTCTGCACATCGTACTTTCCAGTAAGTGGTCACTTTTCTGTTCAGAGAGTTGCTGCTCTTCTTTTCTTTGATCTCCTGTTGAGTTCGTAGGTGTTCAGAATGGTTTGATCCCTATCTAGCTGAATTCCTGGGACCAGACGAAATTTAGGTCTCCTACTCCTCTGCCATCTTCACTAATTCTTTCCCAGCATCTTCTTATATTATAATTTGGCTTAAATTATAGTCAGTATTTACAATATTATGACTCTGTAAAAATATAGTTTGCTATCAAGACAAATAGTCTTTTCTTTCTTGTGCACTTCTTTGTTCTGGAGTTAATATTTATCACACCTTTTTTTTTTGTTTAGTAGTCTATGTATGTATGGCAATGATTTTCCAAAGGCTCCAAGAGAAACCTGTCCCTTTTTTTCCAAACACTAAAGCACAGCAAATAATCTCTTCACTACATTTCTGTCCTGTCTACTTCCTCACCCCAGCTCCCCAGCCTCCAACTCTATCTGGACTGGTTGGTCTCTAGGCCAGTTGTAGAGCTGCTGCCAGGAGGCTTCCTTTCATTCTTTTCTTATCTAAAATCCCGTATTTCCTGGATCTCATGTTTTCACTTTTCATTTCATTCTCGTTTTACTGAGGCACATCCTCTAAGATTTTCCATAAGAACGATGAGTGGGAGTTGCTTATAAGTCTGATTTACCTCATTTTTAAGCTCATGGTTTGGCTAAGTATGAAACTCTAGTTTAAAAATCATTTTTCCTTAGTTCTGAAGGCATTGTTCCATCTTATAGCATCTAGCATTCAGGTTAAGAAATCTAGTGATTCTCATTCATGTCCTTGTTTATGACCTATTTTTGCATCTTCCTTTCCCCTACAGAATTTTGAGATTTTTAGAATGATGGATGTTGATATGAGTCTTTTTCACTCAGTTTGATGGATCCCCTCAATCTGAGATGTGCCCTTTGGTTTTGAAAGTTTTCTTGTAATTTTTCTTGATAACTTTCTCCCCACTATAACCCTAGTTTTCTCTCAATAGCTGCTAATAGTGGAATGCCACATTCTTGGATTGATCCTCTAATGTTCTCATATGTTCTTTCCCATATTATACTTATTTGCTTATTTATTAATTCTTTGATTTATTTTAGCTTCTGTGAAGTTTCCTTAACTTTATCTTTGAATCCTTACATGGAATTTAAAATTTCTAATAGCACATTCTCAATTACCAAGAGATCTTTCCTATCTGCTGATTATGTCTTTTCATTATTTATCAATACATTGTTTTCTTTTATCTCTCAGGTTATAATACTTATTTTGAAACCTCTTCTGCTACCCCCCAAATTATTTTGGGATACTTTCCCCCTGTTTTTTGGTGGATTTCCTTTTCCTTTAGATAGATTTCCCCAAATGTCTAAAGATTGTTGACTGTCCAATCATATTTAGGCACTGAAATGCTGATTGGAATTTGTACATGGGTAAGTTAGTTGAATAGTGAAGGGACTACAGAATGCCATGTTTGCTGAAGGATCCTCGAATGTAAGTTTTCCAATTCACTTACTCCAGAGTAGAATCAGCCATCCTTCTGACCACTGGCATTTTGATGAGCAGTGTGAGGAAATTTATCTCCTTTTCTCAACCCTGCTCTGCTGCCTACTCCTTTGTTTCATACTGTTCCTGAGGTGATCAATATTTAGTCCTTGAGGTTTCAAGTCCTCTAGAATATGCACCTTTAGCCACATGGGCAGTTGTGGTGACTTGACCGGTTGCTTGGCTGCATGGTAGAGAAAAACCCAAGTGTCTGGCCACTCTGTGAGACCTTTGAGTTATCTCTCATGTCAGCCCCATAATCAAGTTGTATCTTCCACGCTCCCTGGTACCATTTGGAGCCAAGCTTGACAGAGGTACTGGGCTAAATTGCACACCACTTGTTGATATCATTGTCTGTAAACATTTGGATAATAATTTAAGCTATTCAGTTAAGTCAGGTGCTTTTCAACTTTCCAAAATAATTGAAACTCCTCAGCTAAAGTTTTCTCTTCTCCCTCCTTGTCAATCAGTAGTGTGTTAATATCTTTACTGGCATTCTAATCTGGTTTGGGGAGATAGAAAATATAAATACCTGTGGTTAATGCCATGTAGTCACTTTTTCTTGTTTCCTAATAAATGCAATTGAAGACCAAAACTGTGCTATGAGTAACACAGGGCACAAAACACAGCTTTTTGTGAAGCTTTCCCCTTCTTATTTATAAAAACTCTATAAATTGTGTTTTTTTAAATATTTTATTTATTTGATAGACAGCGAGAGAGGGAGCACAAGCAGGGGGAGTGGGAGAGGGAGAGGGAGAAGCAGGCTTCCTGCTGAGCAGGGAGCCCATTGCAGGGCTCAATCCCAGGACCCTGGGATCATGACCTGAGCCAAAAGCAGATGACTGAGCCCCCTAGGCGTCCTGGTTTGTTTTTTTTTTTTTAATTTTG
>NW_027397810.1:8010-11591 GCF_003265705.2 Callorhinus ursinus
TTTTTTTTTTTTTTTTTAATTTTGTTTATTTATTTGACAGAGAGAGATACACAGCGAGAGAGAGAACACAAGCAGGGGGAGTGTGAGAGGGAGAAGCAGGCTTCCCGCAGAGTGGGGAGCCCGATGCGGGGCTCGATCTCAGGACCCTGGGATCATGACCTGAGCCGAAGGCAGACGCTTAATGACTGAGCCACCCAGGCACCACTTTTTTTTTTTAAAGATTTTATTTATTTATTTGTTTGTTTGTTTATTTATTTATTTATTTAAGAGAGAAAGCACAAGCCAGGGGGAGAAGCAGAAGCAGAGGGAGAAGCAGGCTCCCCGCTGAGCAGGGAGTCCGATGCAGGGCTTGATCCCAGGACCCTGGGAACATGATCCGAGCTGAAGGCAGACTCTTAACGACTGAGCCACCCAGGAGACCCTATAAATTGGTTTTGACATCTCATAATCTGAACAGTTACTAGAATAGTCTAGTAACTGTTTTTCAATTTTAAAATGAAATTTTAAAATGACTTGATTTGTTTTGGCTTTTATTTTCTTGCTAATTTTTAGTTTTATTGAAATACAGTCAGAGACTATGATCTATATGATTTCTGCTTTAGGGACTTACTGCAATTTTTCCTCTGTTGTTCATTCATTGCTAAATTTTCTATTCCATGGATATTTGAAATTGCTATGAATTTACTTTTGTTGGATACATATGCATATTATATCTAAAATTAATTGTGTATTATGTTAATTGTGCTATTTGTACTTATTATACCATTATGTCTCACCTTCTTCTGTCAAATTTTGAGAGAGGTAATTTGTTAGCCTCCTATTATGCAGGTAGTTTTATTAATTTGTCCCTAAAATTCTTTTTTTTTTTTTTACTTAATGTGTTAATAGGAGTTCAAAGGTTTATAACTGATCATTTTTCAATGTATTTACCCCTTTACTAATATAAAACCCCTTTTTAATTAAATTATGTTACTTGAATTCTATTTAGTCTGTTTTTAATACGGCACACCTAGTGTCTTTTGTTAGTATTTCAGAGTATGTTTCTGTTCCCTTTATTTTGAGCCTTTCTGTATCATTTCATTTCTGGAGCATCTTATGTGAAAAACATAGCTGGTTGATTTTGTTACCACTCCATAAATGAGGAGGTGACTGTGCTACAGTCAATTGGTCATAGAGGGATTTTAAGCAGATGAACAGCATTATTGGATTTGCATATAAAGATGGTACCCTTTCTGGAGGTAGAGAAGAAAGTAGAAAGGGATATAATTGATGGCAGGTAGAATTTGAACTCAAATTTCCTGCTTAAGATTTTAGTGTTCTAATCCCATTTTAATGCTTATCTAAAAATGAAATGATATTATATAGATATCTACAGCTTCTAGAAGAAAAATGGTGGAAGTGGGATTCGAGAAATTTTTGTCTACCAGGTATGAGTATATTGTTCTTTTTCAAAGATGTTTTAAATGGTTCAAAGATTATTTTCAAGAAGTAATGACCACAGATTAGATTGCAAACTTCATAAAAAATCTGTCTTGTTCATCCTTAATATCCACAGTACTTTATGCACGGTAGATGTGCACTTTAATTTAGAAGAAAGTGACCTTGTTTTTCAGAATTATTTTTATGTCATTCATTCCACATTTCTTAAGACTCTCATGGCAGGTCCTTAAAGATGAAATGGACTGCCATAATCAATGCATAAATTAACTTGGCCTTCTTGGAACAGCCTTAAAGTGAGTCAGCTGCTCTGAGAACGTACCTCAGATAAAGGGTTAGATGAAAACTGGGTTTATGTGTTCATTGGAAAGCCCCTTAGTCAAGCTTCCTACCTCCACTTGAGAGCAACTCTACAGTTGTTAAAACAACCACAGTCACCTTTTCCCCACACTCCCTGTACATATATGAAAAGCTCTTGGCCACGCTCCCTGTCTCTATCCCTTGAAATTGATTTCCAGTATCCCTAGCTCAGCACACATAGTCTTTCATGGGTTCGTTGAACAACTATTCATTTAACACTTATCACACTCCAGGCCCTCTTCTTGGTGCTGAAGATATAGCAATTAATAATGACTGTTCCTGTGCCGGGGCCACTGGTGAGATCTGAAGCTTAGCTGGAAAAAGGTAAGTAGTATATGATATATGGTACAACATAGATGCCTTAAAAACATTGTGGTGAGTGAAAGAAGGCATTCAAGAAGTTCACATAGTTTATGGTTCCATTTATATGAAATGCCCAGAATGGGAAAATCCACAGAAGCAGAAAGTAGATTAGTGGTTGCTAATTAGAGGCTGGGGTAATAGTTATGGGATTTTGTATTAGTCACAGTTCTCCAATGAAACAGAACCAATTAGGATGAATATATGTATTTATTATAAGAGATTTAGCATGAGGAATTAGCTCACATAATTATAAAGGCTGGAAGGTCCCAAGATTTTCAAGTTGAGTTGTTAGCTGGAGCCCTAGGAGGGCTGATGGTATAGTTCTAGTCTGAAGGCTATCAAGATCAAGATCCAGGAAGAGCTGATGTTCAGTTTGGCTTCTTCAACTGATTAGATGGGGCTCACTCACATGAGAGAGAACAATCTGCTTTACTCAGTCTACCAATTTATCACATCCAAAACCACCCTCACAGAAACACCTAGAATAAATTTTGACCAACAATTTTGACCAAAAATTGGCACAGCTGGGGTACCTGTCTGTCTCAGTTAGTAGAGCATATGACTCTTAATCTTGGGGTCATGAGTTTTAGTCCCATGTTGGACTTAGAGATTATTTTTAAAAAATATTGTCCCAGTCAAGTTGACACATAAAATTAACCATCACAAGTTTCTTTTGGCATAATGAAAATGTTCTAAAATTAGATAGTGGTGATGGTTACACAACTCTACTACCCACTAAATATATACTAAATACACTGTATACTATACTAACTATATATACTAATATTCTAAAACCCACAGAATTGTGCACTTTAAAAGGGTAAATTGAATAATATGTAAATTAAATCTCATGAAAGTGATTTAAAAATAAACAAACATAATGCATACTCAAAACTTAAAAATAAATACAAGAATGGGCAGTATCCTAAGAGTGATATAGGTGTTATGAGATGTTTATCTAGTACCTTTCTTCTCAAAGGGTGTTCCATGGACCAGCAGCTTGGGCATCACCTGGGAACTTATTAGAAAGGCAGAAGCTCAGGCCCCACCTGCTGACTCAGAATCTGCATTTTAACAAAGTTTCCAGGTAATTCATATACCCACTGAAATAAGAAGCTCGATTTAGTGGTCTTAAATTTTACTTATCATTTTATTTTGATCAGTGAGATAATTTCTTCATTAACATCCCATATTGAAGCTTGACATATGAACAAATGAAAATCGAGTATCTCTGGTGGCAGAGAGTCAAGGAACCCTCAGCCCACCTGCTTGTCCCCACCTGAGAGCAACTTATAGATCCCTCTCCCTCAGGATTCCAATACAAGTGGGTCAGATTTCTCTCTCCTTCTCTCTCTCTCTCTCAAGTAAAGTTTATGATAAAAACTTGTAGGCACAATGATAAGACAATTAGTCCTCTCGTA
>NW_027397810.1:11691-17531 GCF_003265705.2 Callorhinus ursinus
AAAGGAAGAAGAAAGAAGAAAGAAAGAAAGAAAGAAAGAAAGAAAGAAAGAAAGAAAGAAAGAAAGAAAGAAAGAAAGAAAGAAAGAAAGAAAGAAAGAAAGAAAGAAAGAGAGAAAGAAGAGTCCCGACATAGGCATACTCTTCTGCTCCCCAAAGTCCATTTGCCTGGCCCAGATTTGCTGTCTTTTCCCACTGTGACCCAGGCTGTCTATGCTACACTTCATCTGACAGTGTGGAGTTGGCCTGTCCCAGTGCACAATGCAAGAAAGAGACATTTCCCGGCACCTGTGTGTCTGTAGGTGCCTCCAGCCAAACCCTGCAGTTGAACCATTGGAAATGTGGCTGACCTTCCCTTAGGAGCCGACACCCTTCACTCATAGCATTCGCTGGGCAATCAGATGGCATCCCAGTGATATTGTTCACAGCTCCTGGCAACAGCCTTTAATTCATCTGGTATTTAACCAGGGTGAAGCATCCTCTGGCTATAACATGTTTGTTGGTGTGAGCTGAGTCTGGCTCATCTTCCGCTCCCTCTAATTCAGGGTTTCACACTAACTTGTAGTCTGTAGGCAATGCAGCAACTACACAGAATGCTCTCCTTCCATCTTCTGTTTGTGCCATTGCATTTTTATTGTCCTTTTGTCAGCTCTTGGTCAACAGAGAATCACAGAGCTGGAACACAACATTTCACAGATAAGTAAAATAAGACTTAGAAGATCATGCAACTTGGAAATAGAGTGAGGATGTCATCAGAACCCAGTCTTTCTGGTTTCAGATGCATTTCTCCTGGACAAACATTGTCCTAGTATTAGAGTCCTCTGCTTATAACAGGTCAAAGTGTTAGCCAGCTGGTAACTAAGTTCAGGAATCACAGAAAATTCTCTAGCATCTTTTTAAAAAACATGGATTTTTAAAAATACTCCAAAAGATATTTTTATCCCTTTCCAAAATCTTCTTAGTGTGAGATCTCATGGAAGAAAATGATGATAAATATCTTCACATACAGATTTTGGAATCAAAGCAGGACCATTCAGGAGAAATCATGGGTGTCTGCATAAGAACTGCAATAGTTCTTCCGTGTCCATGTGTTTCTGGGTTTAGTCTTTTGAGTCATTTAGTATTTGTCACTGGGAGGAAAGATACTCATCTATGACCAGGGACAAAAATCTACTTTTGGTGGAGTAAGTAGGAAACCTTCTGTGACTTGGCCAGTCATGCTTAGAGTCTCAGATTCTACAGTTAGATTTTCTACCCTTCTGTCATGAAAGCTTTTGACTTTGGATATTTTATGATAGCAATAAAAGGGTACTCTGCCTGAAGAGAAGACAAAATCATCACAAACAGAAGAGACTTCTACTACAAATGAATAAATGATTATTTTGGGCTAATCTTCTATTCTAAATGATTTAGAGAAGAACACATCAATGCTGGTGTAGACTCTTAGGAAAACCTGCACTGTCTCATAAATACTTGATCAGTATCTCTCTCCTTACTAAATTGTACACTCTATGAAGATGAAAACTTAGTCTTACCCAAAGTCCCATTCCTCAAGTTCTGGGCACAAGATACCCAATAAATAGTTGAGTGAATGTTCTTTAGTGTATTTTCTGATATTGTGAAGATATTGGTGGAATTATTGTTACTGTTATTTACAAGTAGCCAAAACACATTAACTTAAAACCAGAAATATCTTCCCAGGCCTCAGGAACAAACTGAAAGCAGGGGACCCTTCTCTCTCCATGTCTTTCCCACCTTGGTTTCTTCCAGGTCCTTCTTGTTCTTTGCTTACTTTTCTTTCCCACTGCAAACCACCTTTCTCTATGTCTGAGTCCGCAGGCAAGTTATACGTGTCTTCATTCCAGTTACCAGGATAACACAGAGATTTCATTTCCAACGTCAAATTTCTGAAGAGGGGATTTATAGGGCAACTAACCATTTGTGGCAAGAGAGTGGGATCCACTGTGGGTGTGGCTGCTTTGCCACAGTGTAGGGTGAGTCTGCCACAAGGCAGTTCTTGAAAAGAGATCCACTTCAGGTACTTTCTACTGATTTGCATTTCCTCTTGTGTGAACTGGTTCATTTTATTCATTTTTTTTCCATTTTTCCATTTTGGGGTCTTTTCCTTTTCCTACCAGTATTTCATATGACAAACATATTGATCTTTCTGTTTTGTTTTCTGAAGATGTTTTTCCAGTTGGTATCAGTCACATTTCAGTTCAGAAAACAGAGATCACTCTAGGTATTTTAAACAGAAAGGGATTTAACACAGAGAATTAGATGCTTATAAAATCCCTGCAAGTTCTATAGGGACAGCCTCTAGTCTGAGCCTCTGTGAACGACACCTGCAAGGTCACAGAACTGGACCATAAAGGATTCAGCCACATTTGCCACCACCAGGAAGAACACCCCACTAGAGCTGACATCTAAGGGTCGGGAAGCCACCACCATTGCAACACAAATGTCTCCTGACAGCCACAAAGGTGAGGATTAGACATCGGAATACTGTTCAAGAAGGCCTCACATCTCTACAGCCAGACCTAAAAACAAAACAAATAACCAAATGCAGGATCTGCCTCCACATCCTCATAGGAATGCATTAATGAGGGATTCTAATTTGAATCTGCCTTCCCAGTTGCAAAGAAGCCTGGGAAATGTCACCTTTAAAAAAATAAAGATTTATTTATTTACTTGAGAGAGAGAGAAAGAAAGCACGTGCACGTGATCTGGGGAAGGGGCAGAGGGTGAGGGTGAGAAGCAGACTCCCCACTAATTGGAAATGGGGCTCGATCTCACGACCCTGAGAACATGATCGGAGTCGAAATCAAGAGTTGGAGGCTTAACCGACTGAGCCACCCAGGCACCCCTGGGAAATGTCATTTTTACCTTCCAACCTCTGAAGTACAGTTCCTGGAAAGGAGATGGACAAGATCCTAAATGCCACTTGACTATGTCTATTGCATACATATAAACATACAATACTTTCTGAGAGATTTAAGTTTTACATAAATAAATTGGTCAGTCTTTTTCTTTGTAATATATTCTATTGCTTCAAAAACTTATAAAACCATCCCACTCCAGAGATGTTTAGTATTAAATTCTGGGTTCTTCTTATTTGTACTATCATTTGAAAATAAGAGGAATATAGAATCACAAAAATGAAAATAATTGCTGGGGAATTGAAAGAATTTTTGCTCAAAATTGCATTCAACTGTATTGCTTTTACAATAAAAAAAAAACTGTGATCAGAAAGTAACAATATACAGACTGGTTGACATTCTACTTTGAGTGGCACTTTTGGCCATTGCAACCAACTATGGGCAAATCATGTCATAGAATAGGCATCAATTAAATCTCATGTGCAATTTTTAAATACATAGGTGAGAAGTTGTTTTCAACTTTGTGCTGTTTACACAAGTCCAGCTTTGGTCTGTTCTCAAAAGACAGCTAATGATGCAGAATGCCACAGCATCAGGGAAAACAAGGCATGTCAGGTATCCTAATCATTAAGTGATATTCTCAATTTCATTTGAAGCTTTGTCAGAAATGACTCTTCTTTTCTCATGAGATTTTATTTTGAGGCTTTCCAAAATTTTTAATTCTTAAAAAGAAAAGTCAGGGGCACCTGGGTGGCTCAGTCATTAAGCATCTGCCTTCGGCTCCGGTCATGATCTCAGGGTCCTAGGATCGAGCCCCACATCGGGCTCCCTGCTCAGCGGGAAGCCTGCTCTCCCTCTCCCTCTCCTCCTGCTTGTGTTCCCTCTCTCGCTGTGTATCTCTCTGTCAAATAAATACATAAAATCTTAAAAAAACATAAAGTTTAAAAAAAAATCAGATCCCACTAAACCTCTCAAAAATGCTTACCTTGTTTGGTAGTTAGAAGAAAACTCCCGCTCCACAGAGATTTGTTTTCATCACACCATATTGGCCATGGTCTGCCTCCTCCTTGAGGTGAGCCAGGGGGACTGGATGCCAACCTATGGAAAATGGTTTTCCAGAGCAGAATCTGTCTCTCCACACAAGTCCTGGGGCTGTAGCTGGTACTGTGGTCTTTGGAGTCCCCCAGCACTACAATTGGATGATTTTGTCACTTAAGAGCTCATTCCAGCTGTTACTTCCTTGCGGAAACCAAACTTCTCCAATATCCCTTTTAGTAAGACTTTGTTGAGCCACTCTCTCCACCTTTATTGTGGACAATTATGTAAACTTAACCCTTTTGTGTGGTCAGCTGAAGAAAGAAAGTCATTGATAGTATATTCTAAATCAGTGTTTTTCCCAATCTTCACTATACATCAAAATAGCCTTCAGAGATTTATTTATATTTTATTTTTTATCTTTAAATTTTTATTGTTATGTTAATCACCATATATTACATCATTAGTTTTTGATGTAGTGTTCCATGATTCATTGTTTGTGTATAACACCCAGTGCTCCACGCAGAACATGCCCACTTTAATACCCACCACCAGGCTAACCCATCCCCCACCCCCTACCCTCTAGAACCCTCAGTTTGTTTTTCAGAGTCCATCATCTCCCATGGTTCCGCTCCCCCTCCGGTTTCCTCCCCCCATTCTTCCCCTCTTGCTATCTTCTCCTTTTTTTTTTTTTTTAAGATATATTGCATTATTTGTTTCAGAGGTACAGGTATGTGATTCAACAGTCTTGCAAAATTCACAGCTCTCACCATAGCAATACCCTCCCCAATGTCTATCACCCAGCCACCCTATCCCTCCCACCCCCCACCACTCCAGCAACCCTCACTTTGTTTCCTGAGATTAAGAATTCCTCATATCAGTGAGGTCATATGATACATGTCTTTCTCTGATTGACTTATTTCACTCAGCATAACACACTCCAGTTCCATCCACGTCGTTGCAAATGGCAAAATCTCATTCCTTTTGATGGCTGCATAATATTCCATTGTATATATATATATACCACTTCTTCTTTATCCATTCATCTGTCAATGGACATCTTGGATCTTTCCACGGTTTGGCTATTGTGGACATTACTGCTATAAACATCGGGGTGCACATACCCATTCAGATCCCTACATTTGTATCTCTGGGGTAAATACCCAGTAGTGCAATTGCTGGATCGTATGGTAGCTCTACTTTCAACTTTTTGAGGAACCTTCCATACTGTTTTCCAGAGTGGCTATGCCAGGTTTCATACCCACCAACAGTGTAGGAGGGGTCCCCTTTCTCTGCATCCTGCCAACATTTGTCGTTTCTTGACTTGTTAATTTTAGCCATTCTGACCAGTGTGAGGTGGTATCTCATTGAGGTTTTGATTTGGATTTCCCTAATGCAGAGCGATGTTGAGCACTTTTTCATGTGTCTGTTGGCCATTTGAATGTCTTCTTTGGAAAAATGTCTGTTCATGTCTTCTGCCCATTTCTTGATTGGATTATTTGTTCTTTGGGTATTGAGTTTGATAAGTTCTTTATAGATTTTGGATACTAGCCCTTTAGCTGATATGTCATTTGCAAATATCTTCTCCCATTCTGTCAGTTGTCTTTTGGTTTTGTTGACTGTTTCTTTTGCTGTGCAAAAGCTTTTTATCTTGATGAAGTTCCAATAGTTCATTTTTGCCCTTGCTTCCCTTGCCTTTGGCGATGTTTCTAGGAAGAAGTTGCTGCGGCTGAGGTCGAAGAGGTTGCTGCCTGTGTTCTCCTTTAGGACTTTGATGGACTCCTGTCTCACATCTAGATCTTTCAACCATTTGGAGTCTATTTTTGTGTGTGGTGTAAGGAAATAGTCCAGTTTCATTCTTCTGCATGTGGCTGTCCAATGTTCCCAACACCATTTGTTGAAGAGACTGTCTTTTTGCCATTGGACAT
>NW_027397811.1:0-17528 GCF_003265705.2 Callorhinus ursinus
GGGCACATTGAAGGTAAGCAGCCAAGGGCAGATGGTTGGGCGGGGGTGGGGGTGGAGCTGGAGGGGTCAGGGGTCAGGCCAAACTCAGGAGGTGGGGCTGAAGTAGGAACCTGGACTTTAAGTGGCCCATGTAATCCTCTGCCCTCTTGTTCCAAATCAAACACTCAGGGTCAGGGTTGGGGAACCAAGTTGGAGGAAGGGTAGGTTTTGGAAATAACACAGCTGGAGGGAGGCAAGAGGAAGAAGGAACTGGGACAGAAAGGGACTGTCCGTGGGTTCTTCCTCCACCCTCCAGATGGAACCTTTTTCTTGGCTGCGAGGCCGCAAGCGAAACTCACCTGCCCACACCTCTCCAGTGGGGTCCCCCCCCTTCCCTCCAGGCTCTGCTTCTCATCACTCTCTCCGACTCCTCACCAGCCATCAGCCAGAGCCCTGTCGGCGGGCTCCAGCTTGGAGAGTAATGCTGAGAGCACAAAGCACCTGGGCGGAGTTGGGAGGCTGAAGGGCTGAGCCAGATCTACAGTGGGGAGGCTCTGAGCACCCTAGATCACTGGAGGGGAGTAGACGGGGTGGGGAGCCAGTCAGAAATTGGGGCGGTGGGGGGCAGGTGCAGAGTGTAACAGAAATCCCTTGTCTCCCCTTTAAGCAGGACTGATGGGCCAGGTCTGAGGTCAGGGGGCTTGGAAAACTGGCTGTGGAATTAACTTAGCAGCCCACAGCCCTCAACTCCAGGAAACCCTCCACTGAAATGTTGCAGAAGCAGAGAGCGAAGCCACCTCCCATTCTCCGCCAGGTGACCTGTAAGAGGCCACCCTCATCTGGACGGCCAGGTCCTGAGGGGAATAAGGAGAGACTGAGGGTTCCACGGAGGGGACATGCTTCCCTCGTGAGCCTGGGGGAGAATCCTTTCCAACGTGGACCTGCCCAGGAAGATTTGCCTGGGAAGACGTTAGTTGGACCTTGCAGGCAGAATGCGTTCGTGGGACAGAAAGAGGAAAGACATGACGGCCAAAGGAAACAGAAGGTGCAAAGGTAAAGAAACTCAAAACAGCCCAACATGGGCAGGAAACAGCCAAAAGGTTGGTGTATTGGGTGTGAGGTGGGGACAAAATGGGGGGCAGAAGAGGTAGGATCAGGAAGTTTTGTGCGGTACCCGTTTCAAGCAAGGTCGTAATTGCGGGTAGGCAGTGAGGCGTCTCAGAACCTGGGAGAGTTAAACCAGGTAAATCGATAACAAAAAAGGCAGGTTATCCAGAAACATTAATACATCCAGCTGTAGTTTTGTTTTTGTTTTTAAAGATAGTATCTTTAAGTAATCTCTGCAATGTGGGGCTCGAACTCGCAACCCCAAGATCCAGAGGCACTTGTTCCACCCAGTGAGCCAGCCCGGCGCCCTGCATTCAGCTGTATTTTGATATGGAAACTCAAAGGGTTTTCCTTTCCCTTGTTCTTTAATGTGGTAGGGGTACTGGCGCCCATTCCAAAGTGGTGCAAAAGGCAGGGCCCTCCATCCCATAATAACTCCCCCCTTGCTGATCTGGTTTCAGACTCTGCAGAAGCTCTTTGTGGAAAAAAAGCATTTTAAATATATTTTTTAAAAGATTTTATTTATTTATTTGACAGAGAGAGACATAGCGAGAGAGGGAACACAAGCAGGGGCAGTGGGAGAGGGAGAAGCAGGCTTCCCGCCGAGCAGGGAGCCCGACGCGGGACTCGATCCCAGGACCCTGGGACCATGACCTGAGCCGAAGGCAGACGCTTAACTGACTGAGCCACCCAGGCGCCCCAGCATTTTAAATATTTCTAATTTTAAAAATGTTCTGAAAACACTTTGATGAACAAACACAGAATGTTTGGTAAACAATCTAGAAAACATAAAGGAATATACTGTGACAAATGTACTTCCCTTTCGTCCCTCAGGTCCGAGGGACGCAGAAACGAGCCCTTTAACCAGTACCCCGTGGGTCATCCAGGGCTACTGTGGGGTGAGAGGAAAAGGAGGGAATAGGGCTTTGGCACAGGAGAAAGTGGGTGTGGGTCAACGCCCAGGGCAGGTCCCCCCTCCCATCACCACCCTAGCGAGGCTGGCCTCAGGGCCGCAGAAAGTGAACCTGATAGCCGTGACGGCTGTCACCTGAAGACTAGCTGACCACCACCCCCAAATCCCAGACTACAGAGTCTTCCCTAACCCTGAAGATGAGCAGCCCCCAAATCATGCCTGTTATTCAATTTCCCGCGAACCAGGTACCAGGGCACTGAGCTTGTTACCTGATATAGAAACATAAAGAAACATGACATTCAATCCCTACCCCTGAGGGTTGGGGAGCAGAATCCGCATCCAGGGCTCCCATCCACTGAGCAGTAACATGGAGACAAGGGACTGGAGAATTTCTTGCAGTCAGGACAGGGACAATAGCTTACGACCACGAAGGCAAGAAGGGGGTCATTGGAAACGGGCTGTGTGACATTTAGAGTAAGAAGAACCAGAATCTTTTTTTTTTTTTTTAACCACTGGCATTACAAGATACTGTCAATCTTTTTTCTTTTTTTAAGATTTTATTTATTTATTTAATAGAGAGAGAGAGCACACCCAAGCAGGGGGTAGCGGGAGAGGGAGAGGCAGGCTCCCCCCTGAGCAGGGAGCCTGATACGGGGCTTGATCCCAGGACCCTGGGGTCATGACCTGAGCCAAAGGCAGACGCTTTAACTGACTGAGCCACCCGGGCACCAGATACTGTCAATCTTAAAATTCTTTTGACAATATTCATGTAAAAAAATAGTATCTCGTTATTATTTTGTATTTACTATATTACTAGAGAGATTGAATATCTTTTCATATGTTCATTGGCTATTTGTATATCTTTTGCTAATTGCTTATTCATATTTTTTGTCCTACATACAAAGATAAAACATTTATTTTTCTGCTGGACTTACAGGATTTTTTTCCTTCGGTGACCACAGTTCTTGGTCACGCCGCTTTGAAGAATGAAGAGGTAAACCAGATGAAAAGTGGTGGGCAGCAAAGCAAAGTTTCTTGAGTGATAGTAAAGTTTATTGAGTGACAGTACAAAGCTCCCGAAGAGGGAGGGGACCTGAGAGGGTTGCCTAAGATGGACCAGGATCTAACGCCGAGACCTAGCCCTGGCCACAAGGCAGTGTGCCAGCCGGGGAACTCGAGTCCGGGCTCTTTGGGGAGTTACTGTCTCAGCTCCCAGCTAAGAACACACTGTTATGATGGCTCCCATTTCTCTAACCAGTGTTGCCAAGCAGAGGTCAACGTTCACTCCAGTAAGGTATCGCCAGGCTCTCACATGGGGAGGTGGGTCACCACTGGGGGAGAACCCTTTGCCTTGGCTGGTGGGGAAGCTGGTATATAAGAGAGGCCACCCCTGACCACCTTCTCTACGTGTCTTGCTGTCACATTATGCCCTCTGATATCGTTTCATTCAAATCTTCCCAACCGTCAGGCCCAAATACCCTAAAAACTTGCGGGAAGTGTCCCTTTTTGGAGAATTACTCAGGAGACAGGAACACGCACGCTGCTCCTCTCATTAGGACATATTTCCCTTTGAATAAACGTGGCCCCGGCCTCTATGAATGGGATGAGTTGATCCCTGGGAGCCAGGGTCCACCCCCAGCCTGCAGGCTGAAGACTGGGCCCCAGAACATGGTATCTGAGCAGAGCTGCCACCCCAGAGGCCTTGAGCGGTCGGCTGGGCCCACCTGGTCCCTCACAGGTCAAGCTCCTCTTGGATCTGCATTGTAGGGGGACAGCTCTGGCTATGGCGTGGGTATGGGTGGATGCTTGGGTATGGGACAGACTAGAGGCAGAGGGCCAGGGTGAGGCCAGCGACCTCGAGGACAGAGGAGAAGGCATGAGTCTGAGATGTTTAAGGGCAGAGGTGATGGGGCCAGGTGCCTGACTGGGTGTGGGTAGGTGAGAATGAGCACAGTGTCTTAGGTGACACAAAGGTTTCCTGTGACCTGATGGGCTTTTTTCCAGAAAGGATGTACCTGAAGAGCAGCAAGTTTAAGGGAGAACCAACAAGGTTGAGTTTGAGGTGCTCATGGGAAGTCCCTGTATAGATGCCTAGAAATAGGGCCATTGGCTCTATGGGTCTTGGGCGTAGGAGAGGTGTTTTAAGCTAGAAATCCAGATTTGGGCCAACAACAAGTATTAGCAGTTCAAGTAAGAGAGGCTGAGATCACCTGGGGGGGACTTCTGGACAGAGAAGAGAGGAGACCCAAGACAGAGTCCTGGAAAATGCCAAGGTTTGGGGCTATGTGGGCTGGTGGGGGGGGCGCAGAGGTAAAGGAGCCATCGTGGAAGATTGTGAAGCAGCAAATACGGACAAGGAAGGTCAGAATGTGGGGAAGTCAAGACAGGAGAGAATTTCAAGAAGGGGGTAGGCAGTGTTGTCAAATGTCACTGAGAGGTCCAGAAGGTAGGTGCCCGGAAAGGCCCATTGATTAGAAGTCACTGGTGACCTTTGTTGGGGCAGCGTCTGTGGATGTGGGCCAGCAGAGGGAGGGCAGCGGGTGGAGGAGTGATGGGGGTGGGGCACTCCTTGGAGGAAGGTGTTTTTGTGAAGGCACAGGCGGAGAGAAGACCCCCGCCCGGGAGATGCAGGGTCCCCGGGGAAGGCTTGGCAAGATGAGAGTCGAGAAGAGCCAGTCAAGAGGCAGAGAGGGAAAATACAAGCGGAGGAGCGGATAACTGAAGGAGAACCTTCTGGAAGGAGCCCGAAGGGTGGGGTTCCCCCTTAACCAGGTAAAGAGGCTGTGGAATTAATGAGTCCATCCTCATCGCCAAATCCAGTCAAAGAAGCCGTCAGGGGGGCGCCAGGTACTTTCTCTTTTATAGGGGTTTAATTTTTTTCAGACCCACTTTGTACCATATGAAGTCTACAAGGATGATCTAACCAATTATCGCATAACCACACCGACTTCAGAAGAGCCTGATTGTTGGGTGGGATTTTTTCTTCAGCAACTGACTTTCCCAAGCGATCCGTTAATTGAACTATAATAACTCTTCCATTCAGGAGGTAATGGGCTGCTGGGAGAAAGACCAGTCAGGGGCCAGAGATCCCACCTCATTTTCCCAGCAAGCTCGGCAGAAGGTGGGAGGAGAAAGGCATCCAGATGTGGGGTTCTGATCGGGGTGCTCTGAAACAGGGCCTCATGGGGCCAGACTCTCCACAGGAGTCTGCCGGGGGGGCCCTGCCACAGTTCAGGCCACCACCATTTCTTACTTCTGACTCACTGCCCATGGCCAGGTCTTCTGTCAGCTCCATTCTTTGTAGCTGGGCCAAAGGGAATGTCCTGAAAGGCAAATCTGACTCTTGTCACTCCTTGCCCCAAATCCTTTCATGACTCTGCATTTTTCTTTAGGGTAACCGTGGCTTACAAGAACACGCTTCGTCTGTCCCCTGCTTGTCCCTCCAGGCTTCCTTAGAGCCCATATGCCTATCAATGAACTTAAGTACTTGGATGGTGCCGCTTTGTCACCTCCTGGCCTTTGATCACGCTGTTTCCCCAGCCTGGAAAATTCTCTCCCTTGTCCTCCTTGTCCCAAGTTTAGACATCGTGTCCCACAGGAAGCCTTCCACAGTCCCTAAGTTTGAGTCAGGAGCCCCTGCTCTTGTCCTCCTCTCTCCTCCCTGCAGTCCTGACTGCAACTCTCCTTTCCTAGCCTCCCTCCTCCGAGGACAAAAATTGTGCGTCTTATTCACTAACGCATCCTAGTGCCTCGCATGTGCCTGGCCCTTAGAAGGCGCACTATAAATCTTTGTTGGATGTATGAAGGAATCCTCTTGCACTTGGAGCTGGAGCCCTTCCCAGGGGCTGCAGGAGGAGAGCAGAGGCAGGAGAACACATGTTGTGCTCCTTCCAGAACGTTCTAGTGTCTACATTCCTAGAGAAGTCCCAGCTATGCCCTCTGAGCTAAGCCTCAGGCTCTCCTTGTCCAGCTCCTGTTAGGGCAAGGGGCCCATGTCCTAAAGATTTTAGCTTTGGGGGCACTGGTTCCTTCAGAACTTAACATGCTTGGTAAGTATTCACTCCTATCACTGGATCACAAATGTGAGGCCAACATTCTAAGCTAGCCTCAGTGGTCTAAGGAAGAGACTAGGTTTGGGTAGGGGGCTGGGAATCCACCCCGCGGCCCTTCTGACCCCAGCTGGGCAGGCGTTCTAATGATCCACATGTCCCTCCTGCCTCCTCTCATTTGAGGCTGGAACATGTGGTGTCACCCCTGTGAGGAAATGTAAAGACACAACCACACACACAAGCTGGTGAGCATTCACACCCACTCACACATATGACCGCGTACAAACACTCATGTTCTTTGGTGTGGACGTGGGTTTCAAGGTCATGAGATTCACGTGAGTGTGATGGGCTGGGGGGAGGGGCGGACACCAGCATTCCCGCCTTCCCTTTCCCCCAGCACTGACCGCCGTGCGGCTGGTCATAAGAAGGAGCCATACAAGGTGGAAAACCGATCTGCTCGTGATAGAGAAAGTACTCAGGTCAGGGAGAGAGGAAGTACAAGGTCCGTATCGGAGTCACGGTTGGCCTTAGCATCCATGGCTTTTCTCCTCTGTCCCAGGCTTCAGTGGCTTCTCGCCCTCAATCTCCGTGTTCTGTCACTCCGGCTTCCAGCTCAGGCAGTGCCATAAATGAACCCGGCCCAGGCTCTCAGCAGGCAGAAGTCACCTCTCTCCATTGCTTCCCATTGTCCCCTCTTTTAAGAGACACAGAGAGGAAACAAGAGAGGGACAGAGATGGAGACAGGGAGAGAGAGAGAGAGCACGACCGAGGCTTAAGATTGTCTTCAGGGCTGGACAGGCAAGAGAAGCGCACAGGAGTTATCCACCAGAGGCCACATCCATTTCTCTGGGTCTCAGAGACCGACCAAATCGAGTCCCTGGGTCCATATTCATTCACTTTACTTTACCCCTACCCTCACCCCTTCTTAAAAGACTTGTCAGTAGCAAACCAACCAACCAACCAACAAGTCAGGTCCTGTTTGGGCCCATTTTTTATTTATTTTGAATAGGTAATACAGTCACATGGCTCAAATTTCAAAACACACAAAAGGGTATGGAGTGCTAAGTCTCCTCCTTCCTCTTTCCCCACCCTTCCCCAAAAGCAACCAGTATCACTGGTTTCTTCTGGATATGCATATATAGTAAATATGTATAGTTTCCCCCTTTCTACCACACAAAGGCAAAGCGCACCACACACACTTCCGTGCCTTGCCGTTTTCACTCGAAGATCTTTCCCTATTAGTACACACAGAGTACTCGAGTACTAGTACTCGAGTACTCTAGGACTCCAGTACTAGCTGGAGCTGCACAGCCCTGCATTATAAGGCTGCGTAGGAGTTCAGTTAACCAATCCTCGAGGAAAGGATGTGCCTGTAGTTCCAATCTCTCACCATGGGCGCACCCGCCCCTCACCCAGAGCCCCTGAGAGACAGCATGGTGGGAGCCAGCCCCCAGCTCATTTGCGTGGCCACAAGTGGTGGCCACTGGAGTTCCAAGGTCTCAGAGCTTCCCACCGTTGGCGCCCCCCTGCTGTCCGTGTCCGCTGCTGCGGAGTCTGTGCGCTCACTGGTCACACACACGCCTGGCCCAGATGACCGCCCCTCATCACCCCGGTACCCACAGGTCCGCCTCAGATGCTAACTTGAGAGGCTGCCGTGAGACCGTCCTTTGCCAGAAAGTGCAAAGCAGGCGAATACAAAGCGGCCGAGGGGACTTGCGGGAATTACAGCCTGCCCCGGGACAGGGGTGGGGACAACTCCTACTCTAGTCTGTGACAGACACAGGGGGACAGACAGGGATTGTCCTCTCAAACCAGAGGTCCCTTGCATTTTGAGACTTCCATGGGCAGAGAGCCGGGAGAGGAGACCTAAATTAGAAATGAAGACGAGGGGAGCATCGGGACAGAGGCATATCCTCTCAGGCCTGGGAGGGAAATCCGAGGCTGTAAGAGCAGGTGGCGACAGGAGGAGGCGGAAGTAGGCAAGGGAAGGAAGAGGGAGAGGAGAAGTTGGGTAAGAGGAATGTGGGCTAAGGACCCCCTTCTAGCTCCTCCGTGGAGGCGTAGGCCTGGCAGGAGCCCTGCCCTGGAGCGTCTAGGGGACTAGCCCCAGCGCCGCAACACCATCCTCACCTTCCGAGGAAGGAACTGAGGAGGCTCAGGAGATGGGTTGAAAAACAACAGGGGAAAGCCGGAAAGCAAAAAAAAAAACAAAACAAAACCACAAAAAAACAGGAGTCTTCTGGGAAAAGCTTGGCCATCAGTCCGGGCTTCAGCTGGCCATTCTTCTCTGTGGGACGGGAACCCAGCAGGTCTGGGGTCAACAAAGCTGAGTCATGTCTCTGCCCCTCCCCCAGTGCCAGGCATCACAGGCTCAGGATGCTCCCAGCAGGGAGGGGGTGTCAGGGAGGGCGACAGAGAGGGGGCCTGGGGAGAAGGGGAGGCAGGGAGCCTTGGGCTGGAAGGAAGGAAGAGAAGAGGGCGCCAGGCCGCCTGGCCCAGCACCTACCGCTCCCCTCCCCACGCACCCTGGCCCTGGGGCCCCTGACCATATTTCCCGCCCCGGGGACCCCCTAGTTGTGAGAGAAGCCCCCATGGGAGAAGGCAGGGAGGTCTGGGGCACAGGCAGCAGCCTGGGGAAGGCAAGCCAGGGGGTTGGCCTCGCAGGCCCCGGCACCCTGGTCCTCCCGGAAATAGACCGAGTCCGCAGACTCGAAGGAGGGGTCCTGGTCAAAGAAGTTGTAGGGTCGGAGGAAGAAGCCCACACCATTCCCCACCGTCACCGTGTTGGGAACGTCTTCTGCGTGTGGGATGTGCAGGAAACCAGCCGTCACCCAGGCCACCAAGTCCTGGCAGGGGAGAAAAAAGAGGGTCCTGAGGCCTGGCTTTGTGAGGGACAGGCCCGCCTCCTCCAGCAGCCTCGGGTGTGAGGATTCCCCTTGCCAGCCCAGGAAGAATATGAAATCACAAAGCTTTCTTTCTTGGTAGGTCCTAAAGACCCCCAAGGAATGTGGCTTTAGGAGTGAACAAGGTGGCTCATCCTTGCTTCCTTTGCCTCCCCCTCTTGCTTCCACCCCCTCCACGGTCAATGGACCTCTCCAGCAATGGTCTCATTGTTGATGAAGTCAGCGAAGTCCACGGTGGGAGTCCAAGGGTCGTTCAGATTGTAGATGCTGGTGCTGCTTCGCTCCGCCTCCTTCCGCTGGGTCACCGCCAGATGGTACCCCATAGGAGATTTGGATTCGATCACGAGGTCACCAAGCTGTCCTACTGCCCGAAGCTGCACTGAAGAGGGAACACAAAGGGGAAATGAGCACAAAGGTCTCGCGGTGTCGAGCCTCATTTTCATTCTCTGTACACTTGTTCTCTTTCTGTCTCTCTGTCCCATAGAGTTCCTGAGTTTGTTCCATATCCTGTATTACCAACGTCCACCGGCCCACTGTTCAGACCTCAGATAGGAATGTCATCCTCACACGTCCATCCAGATCTGAGCCCGCACCGTGGACGCATGTGTGTAGATGTGGCCTGATTCCCATCTTCAGTCCATTCCAGGATGTCAAATGCCTGGATGTTAGGGCATGTTCCCTCAGATCCGTGTTCCTCTCTTACTCTTTGTTTTCTCCTCCAACTTTTATTGTGAACATTTTAAACGTGCAGAAAAGTTGAAAGAATGGCCCAGTGAACACCCATGAACCCACAACCTAGATTCCACCTTCAACATCTTATTATATTTGAGTCAGCATGGAGTTCTCCATCTATGCGTCCATCCAGTAGGCTTCATTTGGAGTAGTGTTAAGATTGTGGCCTCAGGAATGTGTGTGTGTGTGATTGTGTGTGTGCATGCACACCCACGGGAGATTGGGGCCAAGTAGCTTCTCAGCAACATGGGCCCTTCTTATGGTCCACCTCCTCCAGTGCTGACACCCGCCACTCACCTCCCCCAGCTGAAGGCTCTCTCCAAGGAGCTGTTCTGCGGCAGCGGCTCCCCAGCAAAGCTGAGCAGCTGGATGCGGTAGCCCCGCGGGTGACCCCACTTGTTGCTGTGGTTGCTGGCCAGGTACACGTAGTGGGGGAGGGCGCCTCCCAGGGGGAAGGCGGCCTGCTCCTCGGTCTCCAGCAGCTTCCGGGTCACCTGCAGCCTCTGCATCTGGTGCTCGGGGCTCCAGGGTACCGCCGTGGGGACATAGGTCATGTCCTCAGCCCAGACCCAGTTCTCCAGTCCTGCGGGGCGGGCGGGGGGTGGGGTGGGGTGGAGGCAGGTGGGGGGAGGGAGGGCTGGTAATGCAGCTGCCCTGTCCCCTCTGGACTCTGTCCCTGCCCCGCCACTCACCGCTTCAGAGTGGGGCCAAGGAGAAACCCAGAATGGAGTGTGTCCCTGCTTCCCTTCCCTCCACCCAAGATAGCCCTGACCCAGAGATTTGGAGAAGGTCTTTCTGCCTAATGTCATCTTTGGTAATAATGCTGGATGCCTTGTGACTGGGCCTCCACTGACGTCCTCCCTTTGAGGGCCTGCAAGGGAGGATGGTTGACCTGAAGTTGGAGCAGCCTAGCAGGCAATGTGCAGTCAGATTCCTTCTGACCCTATGCCTCATGTGTGAAGCCCTATAGCGTCACCAGAACTGCCTTATCATGAACATAGGAACAGTGGTTGCTCACCTTCACTCCTCCTCAAGGAGCTCTGCACCGCAGGGCACTGAGGCTTTACTTGCACTGCAGCCTTATAAAGGAGGAACTACACCTGTGCCCATTGAGAATTTAAGTTTAGGCTTAATTTAAGGCTTAGAGAATTTAAGTAACGTGCTCTGGCTTGTCACCAAGGGTATGTGGTTACCATGACGGTGGTGCTGGCGACCCCAGTCTTACTCTGGGGTCTGCACTGCCCACACAGCGGCACACACAGGAGAGCCACATTGAGGGGGCACACCCCATGCAGACAGCAGTGGTGCAGGCCAGAGGGAAGGAAAATCGGAGCCAGGGCCCGATGCTGCCGGAGCTTCGTGGTGCTTCCTATCATCTGGGGTTTGGCAAGGAATTAAGAACAGGGCCAAAGGCACGGTCTGTTCCTTGAACTCTGGGAATTTTGAATGATTTTTATCAGAATCTCACTAGGTACCCTATTAGGAGTCAACTTAAGGGATCTGAGACCAAAGAGCAATAAACGAACACAAGCCAAAGCAGAGAGCAGAGACTGATGAAGCAGACTCCCGCTTTCCTTTTGTGGATTCACTGACCCTCCGTCCACACCCCAGGGTTTCTACCCATAGGTGACAATTAAAGGCCAACAGTTCTTTCCGGAACATCCACACAGTGGGCTCATATGGACAACAATGACAGCAACAATGGCTAATACTTCTCACTACTTGTCAGGCACGGTTCAAAGAGTTTGAAGAGACGTCCTCACTTAGGTACAGAGATAAAGAGAGATGTGTGTGTCAGGTGGAATACATATGCATCTTTTCTAGTTAAGTCCAATGAGTGAGCCTAAAAGCAATGATGTCCCATTGCTAATGAGCACTCCTGGTACCCTGGGCTTGGTTTCTAAAGAGTATCCTCCAGTAAAAAGGAACCAGAGCTCCTTGGAGAGGGGGTTGGGTTCCAGGGCTGGAGCAGGGAAAATACAAGATCAAATTGGAATATCCTGGGGCGCCTGGGTGGCTCAGTCAGTTAGGCATCTGTCTTTGGCTCAGGTCATGATCTCAGGGTCCTGGAATTGAGCCCTGCATCGGGCTCCCTGCTCAGCGGGGATTCTGCTTCTCCCTCTCCTTCTGCCTCTCCCCCTGCTTGTGCTCTGTCTCTCTCTCTCAGATGAATAAAAAAAAATTGGAACATCCTGTGGTGCCAAAAAGAAAGAAGCACTCCAAAAAGGATGGAGGCATATCGAAAGGACACAAGAACCAACTGGAAGCATCTCCCAATGACCAATATTGGAACAGTGCAAGGAACAGAATAAATAACACTGCTGGGTTGTAAACCTTAAGATAAAATAAATATCCATGAATCAATGCAGTTATGAATAATTACATGCATAAATCAATGTAAAAGGAGGATAACTTTTCCTTTGGAGAATTCTAATTAATCAATGTATAAAGAATAAAGAAAAAAATTGAGATGACCAGTAGGGAAATATTGCAGTAATAATTCTTGCAAAAAAAAAAAAAGTCTACCAACAGATGCTAAAAATCAGTGGGCAAGAATTTAAGAAGAAAAGAAATAGGATATTTGCATAGCATCACAGTAATTGCCCCAAGATATTGATTAACTGCAAATGGAAAAATGCTAACTTTTTAAAAAAGATTTTATTTACTTATTTATTTATTTATTTATTTATTTATTTATTTGACAGAGAGAGAGAGAGAGAGCACAGCAGGGGGAACTGACAGACAGAGGGAGAGGGAGAAGCAGGCTTCCTGCTGAGCAGAGAGCCCAAAGTGGGGCTTGATCCCAGAACCCTGGGCTCATGACCCAAGCTGAAGACAGACACTTAACTGACTGAGCCACCCAGGTGCCCTGGAAAAGTAGTAACTTGTGCAATGGAGAAAGCCAGAAGACACCATCTTAACCAAGTTCTTGAGGTCAACATCTCTGGTAATAAGACATCTCAACCTCATGTACCCCTTGATATTATGCACTGTGAAGGGCATAATGTCATTTCTCTGGTTTTCCAAAAAAAAGGAAGTACAATCTCAATCTTAGCATGAGAAAATAACAGAGAAATCAGATTTGAAAGATGCTGTATAAAATAATGACCCAAATCTTCCTTAGTGTCAAGGTCATGAAAGACAAGAAAAGCCTAAGGAGCTGTCATAGATTGGAGGAAACTAAGAAGAAAAGTTACCTAAATGCAGTGTGGGATCCTGGATTAGATCCTGGAACAGAAAAAGAAAGTTAATGAAAGAACTAATGAAACTCTAATAAGGTCTGTAGTTTAGTTAATAGTACTGTAATAATGTTAATCTCCTGGTTTTGATTGCCATACTGTGGTTGTGTAAGATGTTAACATTAGGGGGAACTGGGTGAAGGGTATATGGGAACTGGACAACGTTTGCAACTTTTCTTAAGTCTAAAATTATTTCAAAAGAGAAAGCGTTTTTGGGGCACCAGACTGGCTCAGTCGGAAAAGCAAGCAAATCTCAATCTTGGGGTTGTGAGTTCGAGTCCCATGCTGGGTGTAGAGATTATTGAAAGAAAGAAAGATTTTTTTTTTTTTTAAAGAGAAAGCATCTTAAAGTACTCATCATTAATCCTCAAATAGTCTTACTAAGAATGCACTGTTACACCATTTTTACACTTGGGTAAAGTGAGGCACAGAGCAGTTAAACATAAAAGTGTTTCTATCATACACATTTTTCAAGGCACTCCACATGTTCTCCACTCCTCTGTTAGAATGTAAGCCTCTTGAGAGTAGGGATGTTGTTTCTTTTGTTAAATTGCATTAATGCAGTGATTGGCACAAATATGCATTCATGGGGAGCCTGGGTGGCCAGTCAGTTAGGCGTCCGACTCTTGATTTCAGTTTAGGTCATGATCTCAGAGTCATGAGACGGAGCTCCACATTGGGCTCCGTTCCTGGTGTAGAACCGGCATAAGATTCTCTCTCTTTCCCTCTGCCCCTCCCCCTGCTCCCTCTCTCTAAAAAAGAGAAAACGGATTTAGTAACTGTTGCTTGCATGAATGATATGCAGTTATCTGAAAAAACAGAGGTGGCAAAATATATGTATGTTATGAATCAAATTTGGTAATAAAAATTTGAAATATTTATATCAGTATGTCATATTTATAGATGGTATACAATATAACAAATGTTATAATTTATTAAATATTGCAGATGCCATATTTTAAAATATGGAAGAATTTTATTTTTAAGTATGCAAGAATAACCGATCTGCTAAGGATGAAAATCTCTGTGGAATCCGACTTTCACCTTTACTTCATATGTTTTTATATTTTTAATGTTTCAGTGACAGTTCTTAAAGCTAGGCATGGAGACCTCAGCCCCCTCTGCGGGAATCCTTGCTTCCCCAGGGATGTCTTACCTCCTACATCCAGATCCACCTTGAAGTGGGCGCTGTGGGTGTGCACGGTGCCCAGCGTGTGCTCCCCAACCTGGTTCCCGTACCTTCGGGCGGCACCAAAGAGGAATGCTGAGCTGATGTAGCCGGTGGCGTGGAATCGGACTTCTATGGCCCCACTGGAATGGAAGACCATATCCCACAGGTAGTCATAATTGAGCAAGGTCGACACAGATCTGACCACCAGCACTGTCTCTACAAGGCCCCCAAAATAATGGGAGTAGAAATTTGAGTGGTGTCGCCTCAGGGGGAGGCCCTGGTTCTGTTCGAACACACAAATGGCATCACGTATTGTCTTGGGGGTGTGGGATTCCAGAAGGAAGTGCCAGTCCACGTAGGTGGCCAGGTAGGGGCAGTCCACCCCCCGGGTCAGGGGAGTGGAGTACTTGCCCATGCCAAAGCTGCCATCCATATAGCGGGTCAGCATTGCTGCAGGGGAATTTCCACCATAGACGACCAAGGCCTCCTGGAAGCTGATCTCATAAGCTAGTCGTTCTCCCCGGAAGCGGATGTCAAAGATCCTGGGGCCACTGAAAGCTCCAAGGCCAAAGGAGAAAGTCCACCACGAGGAGGTCACTCGACTCCCCTGGACACTGAAGCGGGGGCCCTGGGGATGGACCTGCAGAGGAGGAGCCGGACCGGGGGCCCCTGGGACTTGAGGGACCAGGGCCCACCTGTGCCATTGTCTGGGATCAGCACCACGTTCACCAGGCCAGCCTCAAACTGGTCCTCCAGCTGGGCCAAACTCTCGTAGTAGCGGCCTTGAAAGAACACCTTCTGGATGGCCCAGCGGGCAGGGTCCAGAGCCTTGTGGTCTACCAGCAACTCCAACCCCACGGGGTGCAGGAAGAACCCAGCCCCTGAGACGTTGTAGTAGAGGCCAAACCAGGCGGCCCGGTCCCCTGACTGCAAGCCTCGGGGGGCCGTGGGCATCGTCACCAGGTTCTGTCCTTGGCGCTTATAGAAGCAGCAGTGGTGCAGGAGCCCAGCAGCCTGGGGCAGCTCTCTGTCGAAGATCAGCTGGTTTATGTCCAGGTACTCTCGCATCAGCACGGGGCGGCGGTGGTAGGGCAGGGGGCCCCCGTGACGCTCCACCGTCACATCCCGCAGGTAGGAGGGCCGGGGCAGTGGCCCCACCACCAGCTCACTCACGTTGGGCTGGGGTTGTCCGCCAAAGAAGACGATGGCCAGTGCCTCCCGGGCAGGTGGGGGGCTCCCCCTGTCCAGGTGGGCCAGGGCTGCGGCCTTGGGGGGCAGGTGCAGCTCCACCGAGAAGACGCAGTTGTCCGAGGGGCGGGCCTGGGCTGCATCCACCAGGCCTGGCCCTAGCTGCCGGGTCAGGAAGCTCATCACGGCCGTCAGCTCCTCTCGGCTCAGGTCTGCAAACGGCTGGCTCTGGCTGGGGTGTGTCCCGGGCTGGGCACTGGGGGACACGGAGGGGCAGCGGGGAGGCTGGCCGGGTTTACATTCCCTCTCCACTCCTTTCTCACTCCCGCCATCACCCATGGCCGTCACCAGCACACTACACAGGGACAAAATAATGAAGATAGCCATAGTTAAATCTCCTGGATGGTCCTTAGGCTCCTGAATCATTATGCAGAATGGGAAATAGAAAGATAAAAGACAGACAGGACCTGGGTGCAAGACGTCTCTTTGAGTCTCTGGAGTTTCCTGCTCTCTGAGAGGTGCCGCTGGGCAAGAGGCATGATGGGCACATTGAAGGTAAGCAGCCAAGGGCAGATGGTTGGGCGGGGGTGGGGGTGGAGCTGGAGGGGTCAGGGGTCAGGCCAAACTCAGGAGGTGGGGCTGAAGTAGGAACCTGGACTTTAAGTGGCCCATGTAATCCTCTGCCCTCTTGTTCCAAATCAAACACTCAGGGTCAGGGTTGGGGAACCAAGTTGGAGGAAGGGTAGGTTTTGGAAATAACACAGCTGGAGGGAGGCAAGAGGAAGAAGGAACTGGGACAGAAAGGGACTGTCCGTGG
The DNA here is from genome assembly GCF_003265705.2 of Callorhinus ursinus. Taxonomy (NCBI): domain Eukaryota; kingdom Metazoa; phylum Chordata; class Mammalia; order Carnivora; family Otariidae; genus Callorhinus; species Callorhinus ursinus. The sequence goes on from NW_027397811.1 coordinate 16,099, forward strand.
GTTCTTCCTCCACCCTCCAGATGGAACCTTTTTCTTGGCTGCGAGGCCGCAAGCGAAACTCACCTGCCCACACCTCTCCAGTGGGGTCCCCCCCCTTCCCTCCAGGCTCTGCTTCTCATCACTCTCTCCGACTCCTCACCAGCCATCAGCCAGAGCCCTGTCGGCGGGCTCCAGCTTGGAGAGTAATGCTGAGAGCACAAAGCACCTGGGCGGAGTTGGGAGGCTGAAGGGCTGAGCCAGATCTACAGTGGGGAGGCTCTGAGCACCCTAGATCACTGGAGGGGAGTAGACGGGGTGGGGAGCCAGTCAGAAATTGGGGCGGTGGGGGGCAGGTGCAGAGTGTAACAGAAATCCCTTGTCTCCCCTTTAAGCAGGACTGATGGGCCAGGTCTGAGGTCAGGGGGCTTGGAAAACTGGCTGTGGAATTAACTTAGCAGCCCACAGCCCTCAACTCCAGGAAACCCTCCACTGAAATGTTGCAGAAGCAGAGAGCGAAGCCACCTCCCATTCTCCGCCAGGTGACCTGTAAGAGGCCACCCTCATCTGGACGGCCAGGTCCTGAGGGGAATAAGGAGAGACTGAGGGTTCCACGGAGGGGACATGCTTCCCTCGTGAGCCTGGGGGAGAATCCTTTCCAACGTGGACCTGCCCAGGAAGATTTGCCTGGGAAGACGTTAGTTGGACCTTGCAGGCAGAATGCGTTCGTGGGACAGAAAGAGGAAAGACATGACGGCCAAAGGAAACAGAAGGTGCAAAGGTAAAGAAACTCAAAACAGCCCAACATGGGCAGGAAACAGCCAAAAGGTTGGTGTATTGGGTGTGAGGTGGGGACAAAATGGGGGGCAGAAGAGGTAGGATCAGGAAGTTTTGTGCGGTACCCGTTTCAAGCAAGGTCGTAATTGCGGGTAGGCAGTGAGGCGTCTCAGAACCTGGGAGAGTTAAACCAGGTAAATCGATAACAAAAAAGGCAGGTTATCCAGAAACATTAATACATCCAGCTGTAGTTTTGTTTTTGTTTTTAAAGATAGTATCTTTAAGTAATCTCTGCAATGTGGGGCTCGAACTCGCAACCCCAAGATCCAGAGGCACTTGTTCCACCCAGTGAGCCAGCCCGGCGCCCTGCATTCAGCTGTATTTTGATATGGAAACTCAAAGGGTTTTCCTTTCCCTTGTTCTTTAATGTGGTAGGGGTACTGGCGCCCATTCCAAAGTGGTGCAAAAGGCAGGGCCCTCCATCCCATAATAACTCCCCCCTTGCTGATCTGGTTTCAGACTCTGCAGAAGCTCTTTGTGGAAAAAAAGCATTTTAAATATATTTTTTAAAAGATTTTATTTATTTATTTGACAGAGAGAGACATAGCGAGAGAGGGAACACAAGCAGGGGCAGTGGGAGAGGGAGAAGCAGGCTTCCCGCCGAGCAGGGAGCCCGA
>NW_027397812.1:0-17497 GCF_003265705.2 Callorhinus ursinus
GGGCTGATGTCTGGAGTGAGAATCATGCAACAGGGCACTCAGCGGAGTCTACACTGAATGGTGGGACCCTGGCACTCAATGCACTCAGGCCCCAAACTGTCAGCCAGACCCGTGAACCTGGGGTGCCACAGGACAGAAAGATAGACAGAAAGAAAGATCTAGAGAGACAGACACACATCCGGGGGACCCCATAGAATGTGGCCTGTCCTGAAGCCAACTGGACAACTGGCTTTCCCTCACCCCGCTGGTGGTGTCTGAGGATGCTCAGCCCCTCACTGTTAAATAGGATCCCACAAAGGGCCTGGGAGGGAAATGTCCCGTGTGAGCGAAACGAAGACCTACAAGAAGGACCTCGGAGGGACCAGGGACACCATCAGAATAAGAACACAGGATAAAAATCTACCCACTTAGATGGATGATCTCCATGTGGTTTTTAGGAAACAAAAACAGGGCTCTAGTAAAGAATTCTTTGCAGCACAAGGAAGTATATTTGGGGCCATAAGACCTGAGAACTCATTTTTCTCATCCTTCTTCTCCTTTGTCTGAGGGGAGATTTCAGGGGTTTCTCTGAGCTCCCTCCTGTGGGGACAAGGGGCCCGAGGGGAAGGGTCAAGCTGGAGGGGGGAGGGAGGTCCGCAAATGCTCACAGAAGCCCCACATCAGGGTCTGGGGCTCCTTCCTGGGGCCCAGTCCAGGCTGCCGCAGACCCCCAGGATCACAGCGTTGAGGCTGGTGCCTCAGGAACCATCCATGCCACACTGATGTCCTGTTAGAGCCCGGGTCATGGGCAGCCAGGAAGGGAGAAGAGCGAATGCCCTAGGAGTTCCGTTCCCCATTGGGAGGACAGAGAGCAGTCCAGGAAGAGATTTGGGTCCCCTTCAGCATGGATAGGACCCTTGTCAGGACAGGAAGGCAGCTGACCCCAGACTCAGGCCCATCCCCACTGTCCACCCTGGTAGAGCTTTATGCGTGAGAGTGTGTCAGGGTGGGGCACATGGAAGCGCCTAGGTCAGCCAGAGGTGTGCATGGGCTTGTGTGAGTGTGCAGACAACACAATGCTTGCACACACAAATACACACACACATAGACACACAGACATATGCACAGACACAAAACATGCACGTGCACACACACACACACACACACACACGGACACATACATGCACATCCCCTGTGTCACCCACCCCATCTTCACTCCACTCTTCTATCCCACAACCCACGGTAATCGGCTCTAGTCTCAGGCAGCCCTAGTGCTGGCGCTGGGGGAGGGGGTTTCACAGCTCACCTGGGGTCACAGACACCACAACGAGGAAGGTGGGGTCGAGGAAATATCCTGGGAGCCATGATGTAACGATTCCACACCAGTATGTTCCTGCATCACCTTCTGTGAGGTTCTCCAAGGTCACTGTAAAGGTGAGGTTGGCGGGATGGTCCCTGATGGACACACGGCCGTTACTCTCTTCTATGTCTGCCTCTTTGGTCTTTACAGTACTCCACACACATGGGCTTTTGCACCAGTATTTGGCCATCTCTCTGAATTTCTCCTCGTACTGACACTGCACGCTCAGAGATCCGCCCACGGTGCCCGTCACGGAGGTGGGGCCACTCAGACACCAACAGCCTGGAAAACACAACCGAGTGTGGTCCCTCACCAGATGAGCCTGGGTCAAGGGAATCTGGGGTCATGGTGGTCCCGGATTCCCCAAAAGGATCTCAGGGACTGGAGGAGGCCTTGGCAGGAGACAGACGTTTCCTGAGACTAGAGGGGGAAGAGGTAGCTCCCTACCCACAAAGTGGCACAAGGAGAGGGTGCTCAATGTGTGTGTGTGTGTGTGTGTGTGTGTGTGTGTGTGTGTCTGTCATGCACCAAGATCTCCTTTCTGACTGTGACCCTACAGTAATGGTGGTCACAGGCGCCCCTCTCCTCAGAGTTGCTCTGTCCACTATAGTGGATTGAACTCACCCGCTTCATGCTCTAAATGCTCCTGGTCACTGCTGGGGCAGTGCTGGCCAATCCTGGAATGTACTCTGCTCTCCCTCCTCCCACCCAGGTCCTCCTTCCCTCCCCATGGGCCGCCCCACACACACACCCTGACCACAAGGAAGTGACATGTCACTTGTCCATTGTCAGTACTCTGCCCTGAGAGTCACAGTAGAGTGGACTTTCCAAAGAAGAAAGACTCCTGTGTCCCACCCCTGTCTCCCCTGTCTCCTTCCTTCCCACTCAGGGCACACTTCCCTGCCCAGGCTCAGCCCTGCTCACCTGGGACCTGCAGAAGGAGCAGAGCTACAGGCAGCCAAGGCCTCCCATCCCTCGGGGTCATGTCTACAGCACAGAGGTCACCCACAGCAATGCCAGGCCCCTGATTTCAAGCCACCTCCCAGACGGTCCAATCTCCACGACCCACTTCTGCTTTTTGAGGCCTCTTTGCTTTCTCGTCAACCTGTGTTGGTCTCACAATCTTCTTCCACGTTGACTCAAGCTGGTCGAGGTGCCAGAAGCTAGGGGAGGGAAGCACCACAGGCTGAGACAGAGTCCTGGGCCGGGTGCCCCGGGCTCCTCTCAATCCTGATGACAGGACAGCTCCTGGTCAAGGACTGGATTGGGATTGCCATCCTCTTAAGCAGACAACATCTGCTCCTCTCTCTGTCCACACTCGCCCCACACAATGGAGCCGCCCTGGAACATTTCCTCCTCAGTGGAGCTTCCTCACCGCCATGACATGTCACTTCCTTGTGGTCAGGATGGACCATGTCCGGGGTGGAGCCCCAGTAGCCCATCTTCTCAGGCATCGGTGGTGCCTGCAGGGGTGTTAGGAACCCCTAGGCTGCAGCTCCAAGCACCCACAGTCCCCATGGGACCCCTGCTCTCCTCTGGCCACACAAGTTGGCACTGTGACCTCAGATACCTTCAAAGGTCCCATTAGGGTTCTGGGTTCCTAACCAGGGTACAAATCCCCCAGGCTGCGCTTCCCTCCTGTGTGTTTCTCTGTTCTCAAGACATGGACATGGAGCAGCCGTCACGAACCCCGTGAGCACCTCACATTTGACCCTTCTTTGGAAAGTCCACTCTACTGTGACTCACAGGGCAGAGTACTGGCAATGGACAAGAGGGTCCAGAGGTTGAAGGAGCTGATGGGACGATGGGGAAATGTGAAGCTGAGACTGGGCTGCTCCTCTCCATCCAGTGGCACGAGGGACCGTTGTGTAACAAGAGGGTGGTCTGCCAGAACACTAGCTGCTGGTGGCCCTTTTGGGTTCACAGTGGTGACCGGGGACCACTTCAAGGTTCAGAGTTGGGGGATGGTCCTTGCCAGGAGGTGGGGAGGTTGTCCTAACTCAGAGTGGCGTGTTCTCATGACATGATGGGTTTGGGGTGAGTTTATGCTGGAAATGGTAGGGAGGCAGGCTAAGGTGCAGGGCCTGACATCTTGCCTGGGTAAAGCCAGGTCCTCAACTTTGTCACGCACAACCAGGTCTATCAATTTTCCCCTAAACACTCTCTCCCCAGATCTGTTCCTCCTCCACACGATCTTATCCAGATCAAAGGGGACAATATTCCCAGAGTTATTGCAACTAGACCCTGTCACCCGGGATTCCTGTCTCTGTCATTCCCCACTAATGCTTCCTCTGGTACTGTGCATCTGCCCATACCTCCTCTTCCTCCTGATGTTACAACCCTCCTCTCTCCTCTTAGTGCAAGGGTGACATCCCTCTTCTTGCCAGTCCCCTCAGGCCTTGTCTTCCCTCTGTTCCACTCTTCAGCAAGAGAGCACTTCAACAAAATCAGGAGTAGCCAGTACACCCTTTTGTCCCCTGCTCTTCAGGTGAAACCCACTCTCCTTGCTTGGCTTACATGGCCTGAGTGGGACCAGCCAATCACGGGTCTGCATTTCTATCTTGCTCCCCCACCTCAATGTGCCCCGTGCTCCAGCCACAGTGCCCATCCTTCCCCAGGGCCAATGTCTGCAGCCAATTCAGTCTTTATTCATTCACTCAATCACTCATTCGCTCTTGAAGTAAACATTTATCATAAGCCGCTTGCCCCTCCCCTTGGATCCTTTGTCCACCTCTTCTCACTGCTTATTCCTTCTTGCTCTTTAGAGTTCACCTTGGATGCCACTCCCTCAGAAAGTCATCCCTGATCACCCTTCCTAGGGGTCACCCTGTTGTCTCAATCACCAACCCCCATTTGTTTCCTCCGTAGCTCACCAAACCTTGTTAGTGTGTTTCTTTTGGTGGTTTCTATGCATCTCCCTACTAGGATAGAGCTCATATCATAGCAGCAATCTGGGCCTGTTTTTCATCACTGAATGACCTGGTGGCCATCTACAGTATGGGACAAATGGTCGGCTTATGATAAATGTTTACTTCAAGAGCGAATGAGTGATTGAGTGAATGAATAACGACTGAATTGGCTGCAGACATTGGCCCTAGACAAGTGTGGTCCAACTAGATTTGATATCTATCGCGGCATTTCACATTCCTCCAAAACCCAGCGGCAGTAAACAACATTAATTATCTCACACTTCCTGAGAGTCACAAATCTGAGAGTGGCTTATCTGGGTGGTTGTGGCTCAGGATGTCTCTTTCACAAAGTTGTGGTCAAGATATTGACCAGGCTATGCTCATTGGATGGCTGGGCTGGCCTGGAGGATCTGCTTCAGAGATGACACGCTCACATGGTTGTTAGCAGGAGTCCTTAGCTCCTCGCCCAGTAGAACTACTTTAGTGTCTTCATGATATGGCAACGAGTTTCTCCCAGAGTGTGTGATCCTAGAAAGAGCAAGGCATAACATATTTATGATTTCTCCTTGGAAGTCGTATACCATTGCTTCTGCCATATCTGTGGACCACACACCCACCTGATACAATGTGGAGGACCCCTGCCAAAGGATGTGGATATCTGATCTGAGTGGTGGCCATGAAAGGATATCACTTTCTACAACGTCAGTGAGCTGTGTATTTAGGACATGTGCAATTTCCTGTTCTCATTGTTCCACTCTAATAAAAAAGAATTTAAAAAGCAAAAACCAAAAAATGAAAGCATACCTCTGAAACTTTGCTTAATTTTTGTGGGGAGGTTTGCTCCTTATTGGTCTTTTCTCCCATAGCAAAGAGTTTATGTAATCTCCCCATCCCCCGAGCTACCTTGCCAACAGCTCAGTCAACAAACTGACCAGAAGTCTATTGCAAGTGATGATGGGAGGATTCGAACCCAGATTCCTCTGGCACCACTCTTCAAGTGCCTTTCTCTCAGACCACGACAATGGCAGGCAGAGAGTGGCCAAGAGCCAGCAAGAGGGAGAAGCACTATCTTCAGACCCAGGGAAGCCCAATAAGAGGGTTTGTTAGGCAGCTGGTGGCATTGTAACCCAAAATGAGAAACTTGACAGGGACTCACTGTTTCCTCCGGCTTCTCAGCCCACCACCATCTCTTCCTTCTCTCTCTCACTTTCCCTCTTCTGAAAACTCTTCAGTTTCTGCAGCTCCTGGCTGAGCTGAGAAGTTGAAAGATCCACCAGGTGAACAGGGCAATTACAACAGCAACTTGACTTTAGGTTTGAGTCCGGGCCGTGGTGGTTAATGTTATGGGTTAACTGGCCATAGGCTGCTCAGATGGAAGATTATCTCTGGGTGTGTCTGGGAGGATGTTGCTCTCCCTCACGTGGGTGGGCCTCACCGCATCTTTTGAGGGTCTGAGTAGAATTGGTTGACCAGCAGAGGAAGGAGGAATTGTCCCCTTGCTGCCTGATGGCTTCGGCTGGGACGTCCACCTTTTCCCACCCTCTGCACTCTTGGATCTCAGACCCTTGAACTTGGAATGAATTCTACCACCAACTTTCTTGGGTACTCCTCAGCTCCCACCACCATGGGAGCATATTCTTTATAATAAACTCTTCATATACATATTTTCTTATTGGTTCGGTTTCTCCAGGGAACCTTGACTAATACAGGTGTGTATTTGACCCTGTGGCAGTTTACTTCTTCAACCCTCAAGCCTGCACATGAGGACCTAATTCAGGAAGATCCATGTGAGGACTCAACAGGAAGATGCAAAATCTCACCAGTTCCTCTCACCTGCAACGTGACCTCACGTGATATCTCCCAGAGTTGATGGAATGTAGGTGTTTCAAGGGCTGCTACAGAGAAACGCAGAGTAAAAGCCTAGGATGTCAGCATGCTGAGCATGGAAGAGCATGGGGCCCATCCACACAGTGAATTGGGTCCGTCTTTTAAAGGGAGATGAATGAAGCAAAGACCAAGTTAAAGGCAAATGTTATTGCCTTTCCTTGGGCTGGAATCAGAAGTATCTGCTTTATTCCTCTTTGGCTTTAGGGTGTCTCTGAGGTTCAGAGAGGCCTGGGACACTTTGGTTTCGTGAAGCTCTCAGCATTGAAGAAAAGAGAGATGCCAAAGTAGGGTTACAAAATTTCTGGGATATTTTAGAGTGGGAAGAGATAAATGTTGGCTGTGCCCCCACGCCAGTCTGGAGGATGCTGAGTCCTATTGCCTGCCTGCACCTGGAGCCTCACGTGCCCCAATCCCTGATGCGTCCCCAGGGGCACAAGGTTATCTCTAGGAAACTGGGAGAGGCAATTGGGCTGTGTACCCAGGGCTCTTGGAAGTGCTGAGAGGAACAGTACGAGCACTACAGGGACAAAAAAATTATGATGTATTTAAAATGTGTAAACTTCATGAGTCAAATTTTTATATGCAGATGGTCATAAGACATAATAAATTGGGCTATAAAAATGATTCCTGAAATAAAATATTAATTTACTTGTGCTTTGGCAGGAATAAAACACACATATATAAATAGTAGGACGAACATTTATGTCAGTGCAGCCCTGTGATTGTGTAGAGAATTCAATTTAGAGATAATATAAAGACTACTTCTTTTTCTCATCTTTAAATTTTTTTATTCTTATGTTAATCACCATACATTACATCATTAGTTCTGGATGTAGTGTTCCATGAGTCATTGTTTGTGCATAACACCCGGTGCTCCACGCAGAACGTGCCCTCTTTAACACCCATCACCAGGCTAAGCCATCCCTCCACCCCCCTCCCGTCTAGAACCCTCAGTTTGTTTTTCAGAGTCCATCGTCTCTCATGGTTCCTATAAAGACTACTTTTGAGGCTGGTCGGGGGATGCCAGGCCAGAGTCAACGGGTAAACTTCTTTCCCCGCACTGCAGGGTAGACCCTCCCAGTCCAACCTCCTGCCCATTTCTGCCCATCTCTCTTGGTCCTGGCACCTCTGTCTCCTTGTTTCTCATCCCCTCAGCCACCTTTCCTTAGACCTCGCTGGCCTGATCATAGTTAGTCTTGAAAGAGCTGCTTCCCTCACTCATGAGCAATAAGAGGAAGCATTGTCAGTTGTCACCACACCCGGTTGCCAGCCAGCTGACCGTGTTCAGTAGGGGCCACTGGGTCTCTCTACCACTTCCAGGGGTAAGAAATCCAGAAGAGCCATGTGGTCGCTGCTTCTCAATAAAGCCGTAGCCCTGGACTAGTGTCAGATGTGTTCTTTCTCCCTGGTTGTATCCCCTCTTTCGGGCACAGGTGGTTAGGGCCCCGACTTATTCTAGTCTGAACTACCCTGTAGGCTCCAGTCCCCTGGTTGCACCTTGAGCTCTGGACCTGTGAATGTCTGGGTCCACCTCTAGTTGGCCCCAAGGGAGACACAGTGATTCCTAAGTAAACATCTCAGGCTGGTGAGCAGGATGGGGCTTGGGGACTGAGCAGGCTGTAGGATTCAGCCTGAGGAGGAAAGGTCATCAGGATTCAGTGGGTCTAGTTCTAACCCCTGGGTGGTCAGGATCAGAATATTTGAAACATCCAGGGGGACTCAGCAGCCGAGAGACAATCCTGTTAGAGTACAATTATTATTTTTTTTATTTTTTATTGTTATGTTAATCACCATACATTACATCATTAGTTCTTGATGTCGTGTTCCATGATTCATTGTTTGTGCATAACACGCAGTGCTCCACGCAGAATGTGCCCTCTTTAACACCCATCACCAGGCTAAGCCATCCCCCCACCCTCCTCCCCTCTAGAACCCTCAGTTTGTTTTTCAGAGTCCATCGTCTCTCATGGTTCGTCTCCCCCTCTGACTTACTCCCCTTTATTCTTCCCCTCCTGCTATCTTCTTCTTTTTCTTTTTTCGTAACATATGTTGCATTATTTGTTTCAGAAGTACAGATCTATGATTCAACAGTCTTGCACAATTCATAGCGCTCACCATAGCACATACCCTACCCACTGTCTATCACCCAGCCACTCCGTCCCTCCCACCACCCCCAACCACTCCAGCAGCACTCAGTTTGTTTCCTGAGATTAAGAATTCCTCATAACAGTGAGGTCATATGATACATGTCTTTCTCTGATTGACTTATTTCACTCAGCATGACACCCTCCAGTTCCATCCACGTCGTTGCAAATGGCAAGATCTCATTCCTTTTGATGGCTGCATAATATTCCATTGTGTATATATACCACCTCTTCTTTACCCATTCATCTCTCGATGGACATCTTGGCTCTTTCCACAATTTGGCTATTGTGGACATTGCTCCTCTAAACATGGGGGTGCACGTACGCCTTCGGATCCCTACATTTGTATCTTTGGGGTAAATACCCAGGAGTGCAATTGCTGGATCGTATGGTAGCTCTATTTTCAACTGTTTGGGGAACCTCCACACTGTTTTCCAGAGTGGTTGTACCAGTTTGCATTCCCACCAACAGTGTAGGAGGGTTCCCCTTTCTCCGCATCCCCGCCAACATCTGTCGTTTCCTGACTTGTTAATTTTAGCCATTCTGACGGGTGTGAGGTGGTATCTCATGGAGGTTTTGATTTGGATTTCCCTGATGCCGAGCGATGTTGAGCACTTTCTCATGTGTCGGCCATTTGGATGTCTTCTTTGGAAAAATGTCTGTTCATGTCTTCTGCCCATTTCTTGATTGGATTATTTCTTCTTTGGGTGTTGAGTTTGATAAGTTCTTTCTACATTTTGGATACTAGCCCTTTATCTGATATGTCATTGCCAAATATTTTCTCCCATTCTGTCGGTTGTCTTTTGGTTTTGTGGACTGTTTCTTTGGCTGTGCAGAAGCTTTTGATCTTGATGAAATCCCAATAGTTCATTTTTGCCCTTGCTTCCCTTGCCTTTGGCGATGTTTCTAGGAAGAAGTTGCTGCAGCTGAGGTCGAAGAGGTTGCTGCCTGTGTTCTCCTTTAGGATTTGGATGGACTCCTGTCTCACGTTTAGGTCTTTCAACCATTTGGAGTCTATTTTTGTGTGTGGTGTAAGGAAATGGTCCAGTTTCCTTCTTCTGCCTGTGGCTGTCCAATTTTCCCAACACCATTTGTTGAAGAGACTGTCTTTTTTCCATTGGACATTCTTTCCTGCTTTGTCGAAGATGAGTTGACCATAGAGTTGAGGGTCCATTTCTGGGCTCTCGATTCTGTTCCATTGATCGATGTGTCTGTTTTTGTGCCAGTACCATACTGTCTTGATGATGACAGCTTTGTAAGAGAGCTGGAAGTCTGGAATTGTGATGCCGCCAGCTTTGCTTTTCTTTTTCAAGATTCCTCTGGCTATTCGGGGTCTCTTCTGGTTCCATACAAATTTTAGGATTATTTGTTCCATTTCTTTGAAAAAAGTGGATGGTATTTTGATGGGGATTGCATTGAGTGTGTAGATTGCTCTGGGTAGCACTGACATCTTCACAATGTTTGTTCTTCCAATCCGTGAGCATGGAACGTTTTTCCATTTCTTTGTGTCTTCTTCAATTTCTTTCCTGAGTATTTTATAGTTTTCTGAGTACAGATCCTTTGCCTCTCTGGTTAAATTTATTCCTAGGTATCTTATGGTTTTGGGTGCAATTGTAAATGGGATCGACTCCTTGATTTGTCTGTCTTCTGTCTTGTTGTTGGTGTATAGGAATGCCACTGATTTCTGTGCATTGATTTTATAGCCTGCTACTTGACTGAATTCCTGTATGAGTTCTAGCAGTTTTGGGGTGGAGTCTTTGGGGTTTTCCACATACAGTATCATATCATCTGCAAAGAGTGAGAGTTTGACTTCCTCTTGGCCGATTTGGATGCCTTTGATTTCTTTTTGTTGTCTGTTTGCTGTGGCTAGGACTTCTAATACTATGTTGAATAGCAGTGGTGTTAGTGGACATCCCTGCCGCGTTCCTGACCTTAGGGGAACCGCTCTCAGCTTTTCCCCATTGAGAATGATATTTGCTGTAGGTTTTTCATAGATGGCTTTTATGATATTGAGGTATGTACCCTCTATCCCTATATTCTGAAGAGTTTTGATCAAGAAAGGATGCTGTACATTGCCAAATGCTTTTTCTGCATCTATTGAGAGGATCATATGACTCTTGTTCTTTCTTTTGTTAATGTGTCATATCACGTTGATTGATTTGCAGATGTTGAACCAACCTTGCAGCTCAGGGATAAATCCCACTTGGTCATGGTGAATAATCCTTTTAATGTACTGTTGGATCCTATTGGCTAGCATTTTGGTGAGAATTTATGCATCCATGTTCATCAAGGATAGTGGTCTAGAGTACCGTTATTTTTAAGTCCTTAAAGAGGCTCCGCCCAGAAGTTCTGCAAATGGCCACTATCGCCACCTTTTGGAGGCTTAAAGAAGTGCCACAAGTGTGCTCTGGTTGATACCTTCCTTCTCCTCAGGAGGTTGGGAACTAGAAATGCCTTTTGTACAAACCACAAGAGACTCTTCATCATAGGAAACAAACTGAGGCTTTCTGGAGGGGAGTGGGGTCGGGGGAATGGGGTAACTCGGTGATGGACATTAAGGAGGGCACGTGACGTAATGAGCACTGGGTACTGTGTAAGACTGATGACTCACTAACTCCTAAATCTGAAACTGATAGTACATTATATGTTAATTAATCAAATTTAAATAAAGAAATTAAAAAAAAGAAATGCCTTTTGTACTTGAGTATCAGGCTGTCATGATCCCTCCAGCTCCCTGCCGACAGAGGGCCGGAGCTCAGGGAAATTCTAGAGCCCCATGGAAAAAGGATATTTGGTTTTCAGTCAGAGAGATTAGAGCTCAGGTTTCGGGAGAATTGACGTCTATTTATTTAAATTTTCTTTGATTTCTGTCCTTGGCATTTTGCCATTTTTGGCATCCATACCCAGGACATAGTTTGTTAAGTTTGTACCTAAACATTTCATTTTCTTTGGAGAAAGTGTAAATGGAATGCATTTTAAGTGTTGGTTTGCATATGTTCACTTGTTAGTATATGGAAATGTGATTGACTTGTGTGTGTCAATCTTGTATCCCATGACCTGATGAACTCACCTCTTAGTTCTATGAGGTTTTACAGATGGTTTGAGATTTTCTACATAGACAGTTATGTCATCTGCAAACAGGGACAGCTTTCTTCTTCTTTTCCATTCTCCATGCCTTTAGTTCTTTATCTGACCTACTGCAATAGCCAGAATTTCCAGGGCTAAGATGAATACATGGTGAGAGTGGGCATCTCTGCCTTGCTCATGATCTCAGAGGGAAAGCATTTAGTTTTTCATTGTTCAGTATGATGACAGCTGTATTTTTCTTTTAGATGATCTTCATCAAGTTGAGGAAATTCCCTCTGTTCTTGTTTTTATGAGTTTCTTTTTTATCATGAGTGGGTATTGGAGTTTGTCATATGCTTTTTCAGTGTCATTTGAGATGATCCTATGATTTTTTTTTCCTTAGTTTGGTATGGTGGAGTATAGTGGTTCGTGTTTCAAAGTTGAACCAAACTTACCTACCTGGAATAAACCTCACTCCATCATGGTGTATAATTCTTTGCTGAAGTCCATTTGCTTGCCTTGCCTATCCACATCTACCTGACCCCCCAGATTCCTGCCCCACTGGCTTTCCAGGGCACTCCCCTGCCCTGAGCTTTGCCTTTGCTCAGACCTTCCACCTTCCACCCCTCACCTGCCTGAGGCTCTCACCCAAGAAGAGGCAAACCATGAGAGACTATGGACTCCAGGAAAACAAACTGAGGGTTTCAGAGGGGAGGGGGTTGGGGGTATGGAGTAGCTGGGTGATGGGTACTAAGGAGGGCAGGTGTTGTGATGAGCACTGGGTGTTATATGCAACTAATTAATCATTGAACACTATATCTGAAACTAATAATGTACTATACAGTTGCTAAGTGACCTCCCAGGATATCTGCCAGAGTTGATGGAATATAGGTGTTTCAAGGGGCTGCTACAGAGAAATGCAGATTAAAAGCCTAGGATGTCAGCATGCTGAACATGGAAGAGCATGGGGACCATCCACACAGTGAATTGGGTCTGTCTTTTGCAAGGGAAAAGAATAATGAAGCAAAGACCAAGTTAAAGGCAAATGTTCTTGCCTTTCCTTGGGCTGGAATCAGAAGTATCTGCTTTCTCTTTGGCTTTAAGGTGTCTCTGAGGTTCAGAGAGCCCTGGGACACTTTCATTTTGTGTAGCTCTCAACATATGAAGAAAAGAGAGTTGCCAAAGTAGGGTTACAAAATTTCTGGGATCTTTTAGAGTGGGAAGAGGTAAGTGCTTGGGTTGGCTCCCAACACCAGCCTGGAGGATGCTGAGTTCCACTGCTGCCTGGACCTGGAGCCTCGGTTGCCCCAGTCCCTGATAGTGTCCATGTGGGCACAAGTTTGTCTCTAGGATGCCAGGAGAGACCCCTCGGCTGCGTGTACCTGGGCTCTCGGAGATGCTGAGCGCTTGTGGCTGAAGGGAAAGTGTAAGTACTCTGGGGACAAAATAAAAAAAAAAATATATATATATATATGGTATACCAGAAATGTGTAATGCTCCTGAATCAACTTTTTATATGCAAGTGGTCATAAGGCATAATTAATTGGGTTATAAAAATGATTCCTGAGTTAAAATATTAATTTATTTGTGTTTTGGTAGGAATAAAACACATGTAGAAATAGTAGGATAAACATTTATGTCAGTGCAGCCCTGTGATTGTACAGATAATTCAATTTAGAGATAATATTAAAGATGACTTTGAGGCTCTTCATGGGATGCCAGAGCAGAGCCAAACGGCAGACCTTTCTCCCCTCACTGCAAGGTAGACTTCCCCGACCCCAAACCTCCCGTCCATTTCTGCCCATCTTTCTTCATCCTGGCACCTCTGTCTCCTTGTCGGGGATGTCTTCTCATCCCCTCAGCCGCCTTTCCTTAGACCTCGCTGGCCCTGATCATAGTATTTAAAGAGCTGCTTCCCTCACTCATGAGCAATAAGAAGAAGCATTGTCCGTTGTCACTGATGTGGGAAAGATATTAGGGTTTGAAGCCGATGGCCAAGAAAGAATTCTTGAGACATCTTTGGTGCAAAAAGGTGGTTTTATTAAAGAACGCACAGGGACAGGACCCATGGGCAGAAAGAGCTGCACCGGGGTCATGTGGAGTGGCCCGTTATATCCTTTTAAGTGGGTAAGGGGTTGGGGATAGCGTAAGTCTCTGAGGAATTTTGGAAGCAAAGTTTCAAGGACCTTGAGGGGCCTAGTTATTGTTGAGAAAAGGTCATTTATTACTGTCTAATAAAACCTGAGTCATGAGACCCTTCAGATGGATATCGGTGGGTCATACCTTGAGGAATGATTGCCAACATGTATCTTGGGGAGGAGAGATAAAGGAAGTTTCCAAAGGAATCTTTGTATGTTAAAGGAGACTTACAGGGTCCTCGGATTTAAACTAACATTGCCTTTTGCCCTTAGCAAAGTATTAACATCAAGGCAGCTGAGATCCTAGAGGAATGTCACTCTGCCTATTTCAAGGACTTGTCAGTGGGCTGTAGATAGTAAGAAAATTTAATAATTTTTCTTCTGTCTTTGTTTCCTACATCAGTCACCACCTCAAATTCCAAGCCAGCTGACCATGTTCAGTAGGGGGCACTGGGTCTCTCTACCACTTCCAGGGGGTAAGAAATCCAGAAGAGCTGTGTGGTTGCTGCTTCTCAATAAAACTGAAGCCCTGGACTAGAGTCAGATGTGTCTTGTCTTTCTTCCTGGTTCCATCCCCTCCCCTGGGCACAGGTGGTGAGGGCCCCGACTTATTCTAGTCTGAACTACCCTGTAGGCTCCAGTCCCCTGGTTGCACCTTAAGCTCTGGACCTGTGAATGTCTGGGTCCACCTCTAGTGGAGACACAGTGATTCCTGAGCCAACAGCTCAGGCTGATGAGCAGGATGGGGCTTGGGGACTGAGCAGGCTGTAGGACTCAGCCTGAGGAGAAAAGGCCATCAGGATACAGTGGGTCTAGTTCTAACCCCTGGGTGGCCAGGATCACAGTATTTGAATCATCCAGGGGGACTCAGCAGCTGAGAAGCAATCCTGTTAGACTAGAATTATTTTTATTTTTATTTTTTTAAAGATTTTATTTATTTATTTGACAGAGAGAGAGAGACACAGTGAGAGAGGGAACACAAACAGGGGGAGTGGGAGAGAGAGAAGCAGGCTTCCTGCGGAGCAGGGAGCCCGATGTAGGGCCTGATGCGGGGCCCGATGCGGGGCCCGATGCGGGGCTCGATCCCAGGACCCTGAAAGCATGACCCAAACCGAAGGCAGACGCTTTATAATATAGCTTCATAGATAAATAGTCATATATACAGTCATAGATATATGACTATTGCTATATAGTATAGCTTGATATCAGGAAGTGTCACGTCTCCTGCTTTGTTCTTCTTTCTCACAATTGCTTTGGCTATTCGGGGTCTATTCTGATTCCACATAAATTTTAAGAGTTGTTTTTCTACCAGTATAAAAAATGCCATTGGAATCTTGATAGGGATTGCACTGAATCTACAGATGGCTGGTCCTTGATAAAGTGAGTGGTTTCTATCGGATCCTGGACATTCTGGATATTATATTATGCGTCTCTCAATCCTATTAGTCTTTCTTTTTATTTTTATTCTTTAATCTTTCTCCCAGTTTTTTCTAAAAAAATATAATGTAGAGGGACTCTCTATGGCTAACATGATTAGGACAATATGGTAATGAACACAGATAAGTAAGTAGCCTAACAGAATAGAGCATCGGTAAACAGACCTGTTTTTACATGGACACTTGATATAACTCATATAAATGAGGAAAGAAAGAAAAACAATAAAAATGTTGGAGTATGTGGTCATCCATATGGGGAAAAAAGGAAAGTGGTTCCAACCTCACATCATGTAAGAAAAAAAAGTCAGACTCGGATGGATCCAGGACTAAATGTGAACTGCAGAATTTTAAAGTATTTAGAAAAAATATAGGAGGATATTTTTATAACTTTGGGATAATAAAGGTTTCTTGAATATGGTACAAAAAGTACAAACCAAAATACTTTTGATGAATTCAAATACACTTCATGAAGAGTCCAGAATGAAAAGACAAGTCACAAAATATGGGAGCGCATATTTGAAAGCCATCATTGATAAAATTTCACCAACGTGAGGATGAGTCCTCTAATTCAGCAAGGAAAAGAGAAACCTGAGAAAGATGAGCAAACTTGAACAGAAGAGGGAATACAACAGGAAGTGAAAAGGTGCTCAGGAGGACACCTGGGGTTCATGCGGCCACACTGCCCACACGGACTGCTGAGTGGAAGCACCGGCCATGGGGGACGGATGTAACGCCTGGATCCCTCTCTCTCTACTTCTGTAGAGTAAATACCGTAAGTAAATACTGCAATCCCTGAGCCTGTGTGCATGTTGTCTGTTCTCAGTGACCTTGAAACCTGCATGGGCCTCTTTCCTGCTCACACTTACCTGCCTTGGCTGCACAACCTGGCCACCCTGTGGATGGTGAAACAAAGCACTATTTCAAACTGGCCAAAAGTTAACAATGAAAATGTCTGACAATCCAAGTAGTCACACACAGAGGCAGGGCAATAGGAGCCCTCAGTCATAGCTGATGGGAGCTAAGTGGGGCCACTAATGGGTTTGGAAAATCATCTGGCATTATCTAGCATGGTTGGGTGTGCACAAACCCTAAACCCCAGCAATTTCAGTACATCCCTAAGTATGTACCCTAGTGAAATCATTTCACATATGTACTAGGTGACCTGTACAAAAATGTTCATGGCAGCCCTGGCTGTGAAATAAGCCCCAGATGGGAACAACCCAAAACCATCAACAGAAAAATGGATAAATCAGATGTGGTGTATCTTATCTTCTCTCATCTGAAGGGCTGTGTGTCTGGGTAGCATATCCAAAGGCATGAAGGGCTGAAGCTTCTCTTGGTCGGGGTGCCCAGAAGGAGGGAGGACACCCCGAAGCCAGCACTGAGCATGGTCAGGAGCAGGGACACCTCCAGGATGACCAGGAGTAAGAAGTGGACCTTGCTAAGCAGGGACCTGTGAGGGACACAGTGACAGACACTGAGCTGCCTCCTCAAGAGGAGGCCCCAGGTCCCTCCTTTCTGCTCCCAGGTCTCTCTGATCCAAGACCCTGTGGATCTAATAACCACATTTGGGCCAGACTTGGATATCTGGATATACTCACTCCCAACCCCTCAGCTCAGCAGCTGACTTTGGGCATTAGGTAGGCCGACACTGAGAAGAGAGAGAGGGTTTGCCTGGGCAGGACCTGGTTTCCACAAACAGCTGCTTTATTCTAAGCCCCGCCCCTCCCTTTGCCATCCATACTCCCAAGAACTCAGTTCAGGTTGGGACTGTTTTTGGTGATTTCTCACAGGTCAAGGTCTACATAGGCTGGTGCTAGCTACATAGGCTCTTGGTGAATATTTGGTGAGTGGGTAGAGAAAGGAAGGAATGTTGAGTTGAGAGGCTGCCCTGGGGGTTCTCAGGAGGGCAAGGTCAACGAAAAGCAGGCCCTCCCTCACCTTGGGCTCCTCTGACCAACCAGGCTTGGTGCTCTCTGCTGGCATTTAAGAGTCCTATGGAGTGCTTTTCCCCTTCTCCCCATACAAGCACTATGCACATCTTCATTATATACACAATTGTGTGTGTGTGATATATTTTATTGCATTTTTTTCAAGATTTTCTCTTTATTTACCAGTTTTTGGCAATAAGGTGAGAAGAGATAGAAGGTTTGGGGTCAGAAGTTCTTCCTCCTCTAGTCTGAGTGGCAGTGTCTCTGGACAGGATATGGATGCTCAAGGAGGGCCGCAGCTTGTCTTCATCAGGCCGACTCTGTGTCCCACAAGTTGCCCACTGAGGCCTGTTGACCCAGAGGACGGCACTGAGCATAATCAGAAACAGGGGCACTTTCAGGAAAATGAGGAGCAGGAAGTGGACACTGCCGAGCAGGGACCTGTAGGAGGGACACGGTGACTGGCAGGTGTTTCCTCCTGGGCATGAGGCCCAGGCTCTGCCTCTCCCCCACCTGCTTTTGTGCTCAGGTCCTGTGGCCTCAAAAGTCAATATCAGTGTCAAAGCTGATTGGTACCAGGGCCGGACGGCCCCGCGCTGAGGGCCCCACACTCCTGTCCCTCCGCTCAAGCCTCCACCTTGAGCATC